>NW_019384408.1:876285-948998 GCF_000671375.1 Centruroides sculpturatus | reverse complement strand
TTATTTTTTGCGTACTTGCCAAAAGTATGAAAGATAAGTCCAATTCGATCTGCAATGTTCTTGATATGTTGGGTCCAAGTAAGAGTTGGGTCTAGAGTAATTCTCAAGTATTTTAAAGATTTAGCTACTCTAATAGATTTGCCATTCATCTTGATTGTTGGGACACGGGCATATAAATTTTTACTACGAGGTTTATTGAACATAATACACTTGGTTTTGTGAGCATTGAAGCTAAGTTTGTTGTTTTCTCCCCAAGTGCAAATGTTTTTTAATACCAAGTCTGCTCTGTGCTCTAGCCCTGCTCTGGAATTACTGCCGATAAGTAGGATTACATCATCGGCATAAGCTGTGATGGAATCTTGTCTGAAGTCCTCATTAAGAAAAGAATCAAATGCAATGTTCCATAGGGTGGGGCCGCGAAGGTGGAGTGTGGCTGCCCTGTGGGCAGCCACACTCCACCTTCCGCACACACTTGTGATCGCCATATTGGAGGATGGCCACTCTGTCATTTAGATAGTCTTTGATAAGTTTGTATAGGTTAGAAGGGCAGTTGATATCTTTAAGATGCTGTAAGATGAGAGGCCACCAGGCATGGTCAAAGGCCTTGGAGATATGTAGACTGATTCCTAGGATGTATTTATAGTTGTTGGGTAAGGACTTGATGTTGCTGATGACTGTGTTGATGGCTTGGGGGCACAACGTTGGGGTCTGAAACCATATTGGTGGTTGCTGAGGTAATTGCCTTTTTCAACATGTTAGATGAGTCTGTTATTAATTAGTTTTTCCAAGCCCTTTCCCATTACTGGTAAAAGAGAAATTGGGCGGTAGTCATCAGGGTTGTCTGGTTTAGGAATGGGTATAATATTGGCAATTTTCCAGGCTTTGTGGAAAATACCATGCTCTAGACAGCTATTGAAAATCTGTAGTAGGGCATCGGGAATGAGTCTCCAAATTTGCTTGGCAATATCTGTTGTGATATAGTCCACACCAGGGGCTTTACCTCGTTTGAGAGTGTTGAATATGTGATTTATATCCCCATAAATGAATGGCAGCATGTCTGCAGTATTTATATTATCATGGGTGTTGTTTCTAATATTACTATGGAAGTTGTTGTCCAGTTCAGGTGGGTCTCTAAAGCAGAAGTTATCCATTTGGGCCTGAAGTGTCTCCTCCAGGTTTTTAGTATATGTATCATTAATATTAGTCGTAGAAATAATGTGACTGTGTCGTAGCTTGTTGGTACATAATTTCATGATGTAGCCCCAAGGATTATTAGAGGCCTTGGAGCAGTAGTCACGCCAGGATTTGAGCTTGGATTTCTTAATTTCCTTCTTGTAGATCCGTTGATGTTGAAGGTATTGAGTTCTGAGGGTAGATCGTTTGGGTTCCATGAAAGTACGTTGGTATATTTTGCGGAGTTGGTTGTTGGTCTTGAAGGTCGGAAAGGATATGATTCCACCATGGACCTGTCTTCCTTTAGGGGAAGTCCTAGGAATGTAGAGTTCACAGGCGTTGGAGATGAGCTGTATGTTGGTGTCCAGTGAGTGACAAGTAGAGTCTATATTCTGGTTGTTGGAGTCTACAAGATGTGTAGTGAGATAGCGTTGAATTTCAAGCCAGTCAGCACGAGAGATGTTAAACTTTCTGTTGCGGTTAGGATAGGTGGGTGTCTTGGAGGTGAAGGTGATGTAAGAGTGCCCAGAAAGAGAGTCTTCCGAGAGAACCTTCCAGTCAGAGATGAGGGGTTGGTAGTTGGTGGAACATGACATAATGTCGATCCAGCTTTTTCCTCTGCTGGAGGTAAAAGTAGGTGGAGAGAACGGGTTGTTGATGACTAAAAGGTTATTAGAAGCAAAGAAATCCTCAAGAATGTTACCTCTGTTGTCAAGCTGATTACTCCCCAGCAAGGGGAGTGAGAATTTGAGTTTCCAGCAATGATGATGTTCTCCCCTGGAAGCAGTTGATAATATTTTGTATCTTAGAAAGGATGTTGTTGATGTTATCACTGAGTGGGCAGTAGATGTTAACCACAATAAGCCTTCCTAACTTGGTGCTGACGTCACTGCAAACAATATGCTCGCTGCCGAGATGTCTATGGTGAAGGACAGTAAGGTCCTTGCTGACAATGATGTTCATTGCCCAAGGGTAACCATTAGTGCTTTGATAAGTGCTGCAGTATTTCGGTAGACAAGCGGGAGTGTTCCGGATACAGTATGGCTCTTGCGTGAGTATGATATCGTAATTACTGAGCTGAGTGTTGAGAAGAGATGTGGCGCTAATGCCTCTGTCTAGATTGATTTGCAGAAAACAAATTTTAGAGTTGTCAATCTCTTCCATATTCAGTTCTTGAGATTATTTCTTGTTTGTTTTTCAGGTAAGCTGGGCAAGAGCTTTCACGGGCATTATGATTGGTTTTGTTCTTCTTAAGGGTCTTGCAGTTGATACAGGTGGGTTTGTCATTTCTATTGGGACAGTCTTTGAAAGTATGTTCTCCACAGCAATGGCTGCAGGTTGCAATGATTTGTGTACATGTTTTGGTGGTATGCCCAAATCTACAGCAACGGTAGCATTGAACAATAGGACAGAAATCCACCACTTTGCATTTAGACCATTCTAGACTTAGTTTGCCTAGAATTAGCAGCAGTTTTCTAAGATGTGGCGATACTTCTACTGCCCAGTTAATGTAAGCACTATTTTTCTTTCCTGTGGCAAACTTTACAGAGAACGAGTCCCTCAATTCCTCCTCTGTGAGATATTGACTAATGATGTCACTCTGGCTATATATAAGTCTAGGTAGTTCGTCACGAGTGATTTTGGCATATAGTGACATATGGCAATCTTTTCTTAGGTATTCTAGCAGAAACCTCGGGTATTTTATCTTCAATGTATTTTTGTAATATTCTGACATCCTCCATATTCCTTAGATCGATGGCAAGTCCACCACATGGAATGTTGCTAATTTTCTCAATGCCAATGCAGAGATGGGAGGGCTTGACTTTTTCCTGTATTACTTTCCTTAATTTGTTGCAGCTTTTATCATCCCCATTGCTGTAAAGGAGTAAGACTTCAGATTTAGCCATGGGAGTTTTAATGTTGTTGTGAGGCTCCGGAAGTAGGTCGAAATTTGNTTTATACAGGTATCCCTTGTATAACACGGTAATTAAATTTCAAAAAGTGCTGTGTTATGTGAATTCATGCTATATGAAACAAAGGACTAGTGAAAAACATTATATAGTATAACAAATCAAAAGTATCTTACATAAACTTAATAGAAGTTAAGTTCCAAAAGTTTACAAAAGTATATCATTCTTTTTTGTTATTAAGAGAAATATGTTTATTAAAGCAACCAATGATTTATTTTCAATCAATAAGTAACTAACAATCACAATCAAAATTACTCTATTACATGATAATATTAATTTTATTTAAATGAGGGCGTTTATCGTCATCTTCTGAGCTTTTCTGTTGATCTTGATCAGAAATATCAGTAACATCTTCATTTTTTTTTATTGTAAAAAATTTTATAGATGATAAAATAAAAATAAAAACATGTTACTAATTGAAAATTTGTTCAGTTAAGTACCGAGCAGTTTTTTCCCACAATTTCTGTTCAAATACCAAGATACCTTTGAATACTACTGGGGATGCTGAAAAGGACAAGTTTTGGGAAAAGTTAAGATACATCTTGATGAATGTGACCCTTAGGAGCATGTGATTATAACTGTAGATATGAATGGATGTAATTTAAAATATTAATACTAATACTGAAACAATTGACATTAAAAGCATATCTTTCATACTTTTCCTTTTACATAGAATGCATATAACATAAAAGCATACCTTTTTAAATGTTGATGAATGTTAAATGAAGCAGGTTTATGAATAAACCAAAAAGTTTGTTTATCATAAATAAACTGGAAAAGTATGAAAGGTATGGTTTTAATGAATGGATGGGTGGTTGTGAAGAGAGGTGTCAGAGAGAGTGCTAGGTCAATATGGTGATCCCCAAGTGAACAGTAATGGAGAGCAATTGCTTGAGTTCCATGTGGAGAGAGACCTAGGGATGTCCAACATCTTTTTTCCACACAAGACCAATAATTATCAGTACATATGGGAAAATCATACAAAAGGTCAAAAGAGTATAATAGATTTTGTTTTGTATGATGATAGATTGAGAGGTATAGTGGAGGATATGAAAGTTATGAGAGGAGCTGACTGTAGCTGACCATTACTTAGTGGTATTGAGGGTTCAACTGAAGATTGAGTGGTGGAACAAAAGGAAGAAACAGTGGTTCTGCATTCTTATATACAGGGTGGACCAATGAAAACGAAACGGCAGAGTTATCGTGTTTGTCCAAGCAAATTGCTCGGACAGGTTGATTTTATTCTCAAGGGGGACATCTGCAATAAAGTTTTTGCGATTCTGAATACAACAGATAACAAAAAATTTTAAAAACTCATTCATTCTTTTCCAAAATAAATGTTTGTTTAGTTAATAAAAAAATGAATGAGATTTTAAAATTTTTTGTTATCTGTTGTATTCAGAATCGCAAAAACTTTATTGCAGAAGATGTCCTCCTTGAGAATAAAATCGACTGTCCGAGCGATTTGCTTGGACAAACACAATAACTCTGCCGTTTCGTTTTTGTTGGCCCACCCTGTATTTACAAATATAAACAAACCCAATAATTATATATTATAAATATATACCGTATTTTGACGATTATAAGTCGCACTTTTTTTACTACTTTTTGGGGCTCAAAATCATGGTGCGTCTTATACTCGACAGATAACCATTTTTACAGTGAAATTATCTATAGTAGTGGTCCACTCTAGGGACCAACCTGTGCAAGGGTCCGTTAAGCAGATGGTCCCTCAACCGAATGGCTAGAGTACCTAGATTATTAGAGTAGCGACACACGAGTCATCGCCGTCATATTCTGTCGACTGTCATCACGTCACTTCTGGTTTACATTAAGAAATGACGATTATTTCAGTTTAATAAAGGTATTGATTCATCCATCCGTCATATTCTTAAATAAAAAAAACGAATAAAATGCATCTTTAGACAATTCCATTAAACTTTATTAAACTGATTATTTCAGTTTAATAAAGGTATCGATTCATCCATCCGTCATATTCTTGAATAAAAAAAACGAATAAAATGCATCTTTAGACAATTCCATTAAAAAAGATTTTTTCTAAATTTTTTGTCTCAAAATAGAGGTGCGTCTTATACTTGACAGCGACTTATACTCATCAAAATACAGTAAACCCAATAGTTATAAAAAAAATGACATATATTTATTAAAAAAGTNGTGTTTTAAAATTTTATTTATTATATTGACATTATTTTTAATTTTCATTAGAGTATTAATTGTATTATTTAAATTAGAGTTTTATTAGTTGTATTATTTGCAGCATTCTTACATGTATTGGAACATTGCTTGATAGTGTCACTAGCTCTTCAGAATTTTTTGAACTATGCAGAATGTCAGTTCTTTTTTAAAGATTGTTTGGAGAACAATAACTGGTTAGAAATGGTCTGAAAAATGAATGAGAAGTGTGGTTTTTTTTAGCTTGTTCCTTTTTCCTCACGAGAAGTCAGCATCCCTAATTGTAATCTGAATTATTTTTATTTCTGTGGCACTAATTTGTGTGTGGTTTTTACTTTGGTGTCTCTGTCCTTTGGGCATTAAGAGAATTTGCATTAATCATACCCATCATGAGAGCAGCAAGGTGGTGAGGGACAGAACTTAACTTAGGGGCTGTCCATAAATTACGTAAGGTATTTTGGGGTGGGTGGGGATCAAGGATTTCTTACTCGGGTAGGGGGTAATAGATCTCATCTTACGTAATATTCTTATTTTTATTTTTTGATCTCGTTGAGTGGTGGCGTTTTGAATTTGGCTTCAATTTGGCAGTTTCTATTTAAGAACGCTCGTTGTCTCATATGACATGATAGAGTAATAATGCTAGCAGATTCATGCTCTACACATTTTTTGTCATGGGAGAAAGGCTGTGCGGTGGTTTCTCTCTCTTGTTTTTTATTAGAATAAGTGCACCACTCCTATGGGTATATAACACTAAGAATACATAAACCAAATTACATGATACAAAGTAAACATAAAATTAGTATTCAGCTTTTAGTGAAAACTAAAACCTAAAACTAGATATTAGAAATTATAAATAGTCTTTTCTTCCATATTTTTTGAATATATTTGTAAAAAGTATCAAACAGTGGTTTCTGAACAAGCTTATCAAGTGGACATGGCCACCTGAAACCAAGCATAAAAATTTCTAATTTCAGAATAAGTCTATCTTGATTGTAAATTGGACAATGATAGATCTTATGGTCGACGATGTCTAGGTTTTCTGTAGAGCACAAAAGCAAGCAGCAGTTTCTGCCCGGTTACATCACCAGGTAGCTTCTAAAATTACCATGCTCAGTAAGTAGTTGAGCAGTAGCAAACATTAAATCTCTAAATAGTGATGAGAACCTACATTCAACACTAGGAAAATAAAGTCTTGTTATTCTACCAGATTTACTGCTCAACTACTTTTACTAATTCCACTTTTGCATAGCATTGTCACGAATATAATTTTTAAGGCTGCTACATGAGAGAAGGATGTGAGTGTAGTCCAAATCAGTGTCCTTTGCAGCTGACTTAACCTCAAAGTTGGCTTTTTCATTTCCTAGTATGCCAGTATGACCAGGAACATATATTAAAGTTATTTTATTTATAAGATTTTTAGTATGGTGCTGGATATATGTGATTTTATTGCTATTGCAGTTGGGATTTAATAGAGCGTTTAGGACAGACTGAGAATCACTGTAAATGTTGATAGACAGAGTTTCGTTTGGTAGTGAAGTGGCCCACTGAACAACTTGGTAGTCAGCATCTTCTTCAGCTTGAAAGATAGAGGTATGTGGGATGTATCTGTACCTTCTAACATATTTTTGGCAAAATATGTCAGTTTGGAGGAAGATACAGATACTTGAGCAACAAGAAGGGAGCTTTTGGACCCATCTGTGTAGATATTAATGTCTGTATGATTATCCATGGAGGAAGCAGATGACACCAAATAACCTTGTTTACAGGATGATGATCAGAGATAGTAGGGTAATTGCAATGTGGTAGGATATGAACAGCCATAGATAGTTCTGATGTAGTAGTTTAGAACCTTTTCTACAATACATAGTGGTAAAGGAAGGAGCTCTGCATTAGTAAAAATAGTTCTGCAGCACTTTGAAATTCTAATGTCAAACTGGCTTTGAAAAGAGAGTAATTTACTTGCTACTGAATTTTTACTAGTTACATGACCACAGCCAGAGGCCGGGTAAAGTAGCTTTGGTTGTATTGTCTCATTATATAGAGTTTTACAAGCTTTATGATTTATTCCCCAGTGCACCTAACACATTTTAGTAGCATGTAGTTATTTTTCTTGACCTTAGCCAAGATATAATCTATATGGCAAAGTAATGTGGTTTCTCTCTATTCTCTCTTGTTTCATTTTGTATGATGTTTCTGTTTACACGTGCACTAGCTAGTCGATCTGGCAAAGTTTTTGCGTCTTTTGCAAAAATTAAAATTAATATAAAAATAAATATTATGACGTTGATTAATGATAATAATAATAATAATAATGTTAATAATTAAAAAATAAAGTTCTTAAAATAAATTGTTCATTCAAATTCATTAAATTTTTATATTTTAAAATTTGTTCACATAAAATCTTTTATAAATAATAGTACATATTAATTAACTAATTAATAATTATATATTTTGAACCTAAGGTTTTTAGGGTTTCATAAAAAAAATTTTTTTGGTTAAAATCTTTCTATAAAATATTACGTAAGATAGGGAAGGGGAGGGGATCAAAGAAAATATTATGGTTTCTTACACGGGTGGGTGGGGTCTAGAATGGCCGAAATCGCCCTTACGTAATTTATGGATGGTCCCTTATCTGGAACAGAAAAACTTCTGGGGTTGTTCATCTGGTTTGGTTTGGGTTCTCAGAACAGTAGGCTGACATCTTAACTAACTTGGCCGTCTGACTATATCATCATCATCATCATCAAGGGCAAAAAAAAATTTTCTCTAGTTTGTAGGTTTTTTTGTCTCTCGTTACATTTCAAGTTAGTGTTTTTTTCACACTGTGTTCAGAATTTGTATCTTTGAAAGTTGACAACTATATTACCAGATTATATGTAGAATTAAATAAGTAAATAAATTATAATTAATAGATTTTCAAGTTAGAGTTTATAATAGTTTTAGCTTTTTTTTTTAAATGTCAGAATTAATGAAACCAGAATTTCCACTAATTGTAGTCTTTTCTACTAACTCCGTTTGTAGCTCAAACTCTGCAAGCCTGGAATATATTTAAAAAATAGCAACGACCTGAACTTTAAAAGAAATTCCAGGATATTCTATTGTAAACTGTAACTTTTTCAAGCTACACAGGAGATCTTTTTCAGGATTCTCTAAATTCGAATGCAGAAATGGAACATTTTTAAGAAATATTTGAAAAAACATATAAATGAGAATTTTTTAAAGAATTCTCTCTCTCAAAAAATTTTTTTAAAATAAATTTAAATTGATTAAATCAAATTTAAATCTCTTCAAAATAATTTTTTAATTTGACTGTTCTTTTTGCCTGGCGTAAGATAATTGTCTTCCTCTTTGAAATTAATGCAATGGCTGCTTTATTCAGATTTGATCTAGATTATAACCACAACATGAAAAGCTTATATAAAGAAATTGCCCTTTACAGAGGTGATAAATTAGCATATAGGCATGTTCCCACTATCTATAACATCCTCAGAAACAGAAAGGACAACATCAACATGCTTAGGGTTTCAGGTGTTTATAGGATTACACTGAGAGACAATAGATTCGAGTGTGATCTTGAGTACATCAGCGCCACTACACGATCACTCAAAGTAAGGCTGGCAGAACACAAGTATGATATTAGTAAAGGAAAATACAACATCGTCCTAGCCAGGTATGCAGCATACAATGGTCAGGTATGCTGCAGACATTCAAGCCCATCTAGACCAAGCTTCTATCATATGACAATCTAAGCATGACGACCAAATAAGGACACTGGAAGCTCTCAAAATATTCAAATCTGAAAAAAGCAGTCATTGCATTAATTTCAAAGAGGAAGGGATTCCTGGCAATCCTTATACCACAGGAAACAGTCAAATTAAAAAATTATTTTGAAGAGATTTTTTTTAAAAAAAACTTTGAGAGAATTCTTTAAAAAATTCTTATTTATATATTTTTTCAAATAATTCTTAAAAACATTACATTTCCACATTCCAATTTAGAGAATCCTGAGGAAGATCTCCTGTGCAGATCGAAAATGTTAGAATTTACAAAAGAATATCCTGGAATTTCTTTAAGGTTCAGTTTGTTGCTATTTTTTAAACTCCATTTGAATTTCATTATGTAATTAGCTAATGTCCTTTTTTTTATTTTTCTCTTTATAGCTAAATGAGTAAACAAATGAGTAAAAAGAGATTTATAAAGAGTCCGTTTATTTCATTAAATTTTATACAATTTATGCATTTTATTAGTTTGTATCTTGTATGTTTTGTTTCTACTTATGTTATCTATCATTCATAAAGTGATAAAGGTTTTAAGAGGGGTTGTTTTGTTGGATATCTAGAGAAAGGAAGGAGTTACAGAAAGTTGAACGAACTGGGACTAGAGGAGGGGAGGGGAGGGAAAGTAAAAATTTTGAGAAATATGTGGATGTAATTTATGGGCAGTCTTATAAGGAAAATACAGAGCTTATAAAATGAGCATAAAATTCTAATTTAAATTTCTGTAGAAGTAATTTGTATTATACATGATTTAATATTATATTTAGTATAACCTAATTTCACTTTAATTGAAAAAATCTTCAGTTATGGAGATATTAAATTTAATATTTTGATTTTTCAGATAAAATGAAATAGAAGATTTCCTTAATATTTCAAACTGAAATTAATTATGATTAAAATAATTGATTATAAAACCAAGTGAAATGAGTGAAAAATTTGACAGTGAAAGCAGTATGCTTAAGGAAAATACTGCAATAACAGCAGTAATACAAGAAAACATTAATCAAACAAATGGTGACAATAAAAAATTAATTAGCAATGAACAAACTGAAGAAAAAAATATACAGGATGATTTAAATACTATAAAAGAATCATATAATTTAAACAAATCTAATCAAGCTGTTCATGAAGAAAGCATACCTAAAGATGAAAAACTTCATGATAAATGTCATGTTTTTACAACAAAAATAGATAATGATTTAAAATGTTCTCTATGTTTAAAATCTTTTAAAAATAAGAGAAAATTAAAAACACATCTCTATCTTTGCCATTGTGTGATTGAAAACATTGTTTCATTGCAAGACAATTTATTTCCAACTCAGGAACCAGTGCACTCAACCAGTGAATCAGATAGTGAAATTTATGATTTTATTTCCAATGGAAACATTAATAATTCTGTTTGTGTTGCTGAGATATCAGATAAACAAAGTGATTCCATGAATATAATAAAAAATAACAATTTTAATTGGAAAAATAAAAGAATAAATAATTTTTTTGCTGATGCTCTTCGTGAATTAGAAGTTGCCAATACACTTATTGATCTTCAAGTTCTAAATTCACATAAACAAGTAATGGAAAATGGAATTGATGAAAACAAAAATAAGAATCTTCTTCAACTTTTAAATTTATCTGATACAAATTGTTTGAACAAAAAAACAAATTTTCATAATGGAAGTATATTACAAAAAGTAATTGCAAATAAAAATACTCTGACAAGTAATTCTGAAGAAAATTCAATGTCAAAAAATGAAGCTAAAAAATTTGTAAATATGGTTGAGACAAAATCTGAGAGTGAAATAAATAATTTTGAAGTTTCTGATTTTAATAAATGTAATGAAATAGATATGAATATTACTGATAAAGATGAAATTAATTCATCAAATTCTGAAAATTTAGAAAATAAAGGTGACACAATAATAGAAAATAAAGAATGCGAAACAATTTCAAAAAGTAACTTGATATCTAATTGTCTTAATCCAACATTAAACTCTTTACCTCTGTTTCCTTATATAAATTTTCCACTGATAAATTCATTATCTAATGGAAATTTTCCATTACAGGAATTATCTCATTTGAAAAATAACATTAGAATTGATGATGAAACAGTTTTAGTTACTAAATTGGAAGGAATTCATCCTACTACTAAACAGTCTTATGTTTTATATAAATGCTGTCTGTGTGGAAATGTATTTTCTGCACTAGATACTCTTCATAATCATGTAGGAGGTCATGGCAATAATAAAGAAAAAAATTGTGGAAAATGTGGTGCAATTTTTAAATGTGATGGACAGCTTGAGATACATAATCAATTACACCAAGCTATTGAAACAAATTCTTTGTTATCTTTAACACCAGGATTGTTTCTAACACCATTTGGAACACTGTGTTCTCAAGTAGATAATCAGATTAATCAAGAAACACCATCAGTCTCCGGTTTTAATAAACTAGATCCCTATTGGTCAATGATACAACAAATTTATGCAGGATATTCAGGAAATATCTATCCTTTCCTAACTGTTGGAAATTTGCCATTTTTTGGAAATTCTCAACATTCTTTAATAAATGAAATAATTAATAATAATACATCAGCTAAATCACCAGTGGAAAACTTAAATAAAGTTCCAATAAATAAACCTGTGTATAAATGTAGCTTTTGTCCTAAAATATTTGATCGTGTATTTTCACTGCAAAGACATGAACGAGTACATACTGGCATAAAACCATGTTCCTGTAAAATTTGTGGAAGGGGATTTAGTGAGAAAAGAAATTTACGACATCATGTCATTCGTTTTCATTCAGATAGTAATCGAAAAGAATTATTATGGCGTGCTCATAGACAGAAAAGTCGATTGAAAAGTGCCCATGGACCAAAAAAGTTAGTCTCCTTTTTGAAAAGAGCTGCTACATGTATTTTAAATTCTATGGGACAGAACAAACTAGATTGTAATGAAGATTCTTCACCTGACAGTGCATCTGAGTTAAAAGCTTCAGAAACATTACAATCATCATTTTCTACAGTATTTGATGAACATAAAAATTCTGAAACCAGTATTAAATTAAGCAAGGATAAACAAAATGATACATTTGAGGAGAATAGACAATTTAAAATTAATATGCTTTCTCAAAATAATAATTTGACATCTAATTTATTTAATAAATCAAACTATCAAGAAATTACTCAAGATGGAAACTTAGAAAAATTATTTATGGAGAGAACTAATAAAGGTATGATTTAAGATGTTTTTATCTTTAACTTACTTTAATACATACTTAATTTATTAAATATAGAATTAAATTGTTTTATATTATTGAAAAATATATCGTAAGATTTTTGATTTTTACATTATTGTAAACTTTAATTTTCAGATTTGCCTATATAAATGTAATGTCAAATATAAAAAAAAATAAAACAAAGTAAAATTAATTAATTGAGCACTTATCAAATTTAATAAATGTTTTTGAATTCTTTCTGAATATAAACCAGACCAAACTGGATAACATAAATCAATTGAATCATAGTGTTGCCACCAGGCCGGTTTTTAAATTCATGGTCTGGATTGATTATTAGTTTGTCTGGTTTTCATAGAAATCGTGAAATTATGATAAAACAAAATAAATTTATAAAAATATTTGTGAGTATTTTATTTTAACAGTTAAACACTTTAACNGATTGATTATTAGTTTGTCTGGTTTTCATAGAAATCGTGAAATTATGATAAAACAAAATAAATTTATAAAAATATTTGTGAGTATTTTATTTTAACAGTTAAACACTTTAACTTCACAACCCCACCCAAACTTATTCTCATCTTATCCCTAGGCTAAGAGTGACAGAAAATGTACTTTTAAAATTCTAACTTGCAAATATCTCTGGCAAATATTAGGTCTGTTCCAACACAAGTCCCTAACTGGTTTAAAACTGGCATGTGCATTATTCAGTTCTTGGATGTAAAATGACATTGTGCATGCCTTGTACGGTTTCAAATTCAAACCAGTTAGGAACTTGTGTTGGAACAAACCTATTTTCTGGGTCAGCAATTTTGAAAAGGTGGAAACACTAATTGAATCAAAACCATGTAACTCCATAAAAGTGATTTATTTTAACTCCACACAGTTGTCATGCTCATGTAATGAAGTTTTAGACATGATAACATCTTTTGTTAGGATTATGTCCCTACATATGACAGTTTATACATTCCAAATTTGTAACATTCTTCAGTTTGAACTATGTCCTATTCTTTGCATCCATTTGATGCTCATATTGTTCTGAGTAATGTTACCTGAGAAAGAGCTTTAAATATGATCAAAAGCATTTGAAATAAGTTATTTGCTGGAGTTATATTTTTTGATTTAATTTATTTTTTCTGAATGTTGGAATGGAAGAGTTGCAAATATTTATTATAAAAATATGCAAATTATTTTATATTTTTAGATTTGTTATTAAAGATTTAGAAAGAATAAAAATACATTTTTATTTATTAAAATAAATTTATTATAATATATTCTTATATAGACAATATTCATAAAGGATAAAAGGTCTATAAGGATTATTATTCATCATTTTGTGAATAGTGATCTTCTTATATAGGTATTTCTGATAATATTAATAACTATAATAGAATCTATGCCAGAATAATAATTATATACTTGAAAAACACACTTTTGAGTACAATTCTGGTCTTGTTTTTCTTTTCAATAAAGGTTTTCAGCTGTTTTGTTAAGCCTGCTCCAGGTCTGTCAAAGATTCTAAATGTCAATATTCTATATTGGAATGTCTGCTTGAGTGATCATTTGAGTGGAAATTCTAATACAGAACATCAACATTTACAGTCTTTGACAGACATGAAGCAGGCTTATCAAAGGAGCGGAAAACATTTGTTGGTAAGAAAAATAAGACCTGATTTGTACTCAAAGATATATTTTTTCAAGTATTAATAATAGTCTGTTATGAGCTAAGTATTCAATAAAATAATACTACCTAGTTCTTTTAATTCATTCAGAATGTAGCACATTATAGTTTACCAATCAGTAAATATTTTTTATTTGAACAGATATTTAGATTTATTGTAAAAGATTAATTACAACAAAATACATTTGTATGTATTGTTTTATCTGTGGCTAAATGATGATTAATAAATTTTCATAGAAATATTATTAACATTTGGTTAAAATTATAGAGGAAAAATAAATAGAAGTTAAAACTTATGGCTGCTTATTTCATAAGCATATAAATATTTTTATATTGATACCAAAATTAAATTATAAAGCAATGAGAATAATGTGTGGAAATAAATTTCATAAAATAAAAATAAAGCATTTAACTAGAATTATTTGTAAGATACATTAATCTTACAGAAAACAATTATAATGTGAAACTTTGCACTATACTGTTAAACAAATAAGAACTACTTGATTAAAAATATCAAAATTGTTTAATTTGATGTGTTTTCTGCTTTAGTTCAAACCTCAGTGCACATGTAAATTAAATGCAGCATAATAATTCTTTAGATGCGATCAATTCTCTGTGTAATATCATTATCTCTGAGAATGATCCTTTAACTATTTGTGATTATATAATTTTCCTTTCCATTAAGATAGAAATAAGTTTGTGTCATGTGGTGTTTGTGGGTTTGTTGATCCAGAAGGGGGAGTTCATTAAACTTGCATTGGGATGTACGAGGGGTGTAGAACTGTGGGCAGTGGTATAGGAGATACTGACTCAGATACCTTTACAAATGGAACTTGTTTATTTTAGATATGAAAAGTTTACATGGTATTTCTTCTTGTTTCCTATGATGAAAATCATTAGTCTAATGAGATGATGTTATTGATTTGTTGGGGGCCCAGGGGCAGTGTCAGTGTCACGGGATGGCGTAGACAAAATGAAGGTTGAAACTTTGGCAATGAAGATACTACACAAGCCAAGAAGAGAGACACAGATCACTTTGGATGGCACACATTGTCTGAAATCTGCATTTCAACCTTAAAATCTGGGTTATTTAACGGATTTTATCCCAAACTTTTCTCCTCTGATTGGTCCTGATTCCCTCTCATCGTTCTCTGATTGGTTTCCTCCCGTGTTTCCAGGTGGAAATAAAAAATTCCAGATTGGATTGGGTCACAAGAAAGATCTGTCTTAAATGTTCAACCTGACACCATCCTTTGACTCTGATTGGGAGATGTTGATGGAACTCAAAATTTGTGCTTGTATTTTTGGTTACGTTCTCTTTCCTGACATTTTGGAATTTTAACGATTGAACACAACATTTTCTTTTCATCAAACCTCCTCATTTCTTAACTCAGTTTAACTTTGATCTTTTGTATACAAACCATCAGTGTCAAAGTTTGAACTCTTTGGCCTGATACTGATCTATTGCTTAATACGTGTAGGAGTTGCACTCAAGACCCACCTTTTTACTTTTGTATTGTGTTTATTCATTACGATTTCCTTTTTATTTTATCTTTAAACGTTTTTAGGGTGATCAATAATGGGATCGGACTCTATCTGGAACCTCACATATTTACCATATTTTTGTGTATATATTCTGCAATAAAATTGCTTGAACTGTCAGACTGTAGTGTGTAGTTAGATGTAAACAATAAACTAAATAATTAAATAAATAATTGGAGTAAAATTTTACCTACATTTAATATTTTTGTCAAAATAGACTTTATAACATATGGCCACTTGAAAAATCTGACATTAATATGTAGAATTTCTAATATTTACTGAAAATTAACTTATGAACAAGGACAGAAGAGAGGAATATATACAGATAATGAAAACAACATGAAAAAAATAACAACGAGACATTTAAGAGAGCTTAAATTTAATTGATTCTGGATACACACACACCACAATTGTAACACCATTCACCAGAAATGAGGTCCTTATCTTTTTAGATGAGTCTTAACTTGAGTTGGTCATATGTATCCTTAAATGCTTCATTTAACCCAATTTGTATAGGGTATTTTGGATTATAATTACACTTACCTTTACTTACTTGATTGCAGTGGCATACTGTGACATTTAATGATAGGGAAGTTGTGTTTTGTAAGAAGCCGACTTCCAGGACAATCAATTAATTGCTTATCAGTGATGGTCTAGGGTCCGTTCGTATGCAAGTGGTGGCGGAGGAGACAAGTATCTAACAAAAACCGTTTATTTTAACGTAAAATAAACTTATACTATGTACAAAATAGTTTGCTTTAGGACAATCAGCTGTTTGGACGTCCTGGGCGTTGTTGAGATTCTTTGATCGTCTATTGAAGGTAGTCCTAAGGCAGTGGCATTGACATGTCTAAAAGACAGGTGGGGAGACTACATCTGTTGGCATCGGTGACACGGCTTAAGTCTGAAGTGGCAGGGTTACAGGTTGGCACAATAGATGAGAAACTGAATTTTTTTTGTGCATTAATACACGGTGTTTTGGTTATTCAGAACACTAATTAACTAACTGAGTGCCAGGTATCCTTGATTGTTGGGGATTATATCAATCTCTGTTCTTTCTTTCGTTTATTTTGATTGGTCATTCTTTCTCAATCATGCTTTCTGAGTGGCTGGTCCCTTATTACTAAGTGTAACAGGACTCCTACCTGGAGTGCAAGAAAAGTCAAAATTGAAGATGAATTTGATCTTCCATTAATCATAGGACGACTTCCCTCAGCAATTTATGATTTCTGCGTTGCAGTTGATATAAACAAATGGGTGTCCGACTACAAATGATTTTTTCCTATCTTTTTTTAAACTAAATTTTTCTCTAAATTAACCATTTTTTTGCATATTTTGTGACAGTTTGGACCTATCTGGAACCTCACATTTCCATAAAAATTTTAAACAAATACTGGAAATGACAAAAATAAACAATTTATTTATTTTAATTCTAAAATTAAAATAAATAAATAATACATACATAATACAAATTGACATAATACAATTATAGAAAAACTTGTTTTTTTTTTTTTCTATAAATTAACTCTATTTGGTGATTTTTTTCCACAAAGTCATTAATTGCTTTGTCATAAAAGTCACTTGTTGATTCCATCAACATATTTAAAAGTTCTTTTTCTATCGAAAGTAAGGCTAGTGACGACAATCTTTCCTCCAACTAAGTGTTCCTTGTGAATGTATGAATTCACTTCATGGTTGAAAAACTGCACTCAACAGACACACTCATAGATGGTATCATAAAAATTAATGATTTTTATGATACCATCATGAAATTAATGAAATTAAATCATATAATTCTTTTAGTACATCTTTGTTTAGGTTGTCATTAATTATAAAATTTTTTATGTCTAAGAGTGACTTGCCAATATAGTCTGGACACTAATATCAATATTGCAATTCACTACATAATTTAGATAAATAAAAAAATTCTCCATAAAATTTATGTAAAGAGTTAAAATTCACTTCGGAAAATTGTTTTTCATAATATTTAAAATTATTAACATCTAAAAGTGATAAAAATTCTAAAGATTTTATGTCTGAAAATCTGGCAATACGACAGTACAGTACTGTTGAGGAAAATGGTAGATTTGTTATTTACCTTCTATTTTATTAATGAAAGATAATGAACTTGCTGTTCTAAATGAACTTATTTTGAGAGTGGTAGAAGCCAAGGAATTGCAAGTAGGGTTTTTTAATGTGTGTTTGTACGAATACATAAGAATGGGCACGGATCAAAGTCCACTAGGCGTGCTGAAGTCACTGTCTGAATACCGGCCGACATAAACTAACAGCCTGGATACGTTGGATGATGTTTCAGCAGAACCACGTGGGTGCTTTGCTGAGAGTGTTTGCCAGGATGAGATAGTTCAGTCCATAGTCTGCAAGTTCCAAGACAAAAGACAATGTGTTATATTTTATTACCGCTTCATTATTATTGCTACAAAGTGTAAGAAGTATTTAAGAAGTGGTTTAAGGGATGTGCAGAGTAGAATAAGGAAAGGTGAAAGAGGGAAATCAACAAACTAAATGGTTAACACATGTAAGGAACAGATTGTGGTATCAAAAAATTGTGATTACATTTCCTTTTTTGAATATGGGCTAAATCATGGTAGAAAACAAACTAATTTTCAATCAAGTTAAAATATTATGTACAGGTTATTTAAATTAAAATTTAAGAAAGAAATGGGAAAAATATAACAAACTGTGTTTTAAAGCAGAACCAGATTAACAAATCTTGATGAAAAACTATACACAGTGAAATTATTTGTTTCATCATCCTACAGTCTATTGCGCATTTCTGTATCCCAATCATTGAGTTTTAAGTAGAACAGCATTCTATTTCTTTAATTTTTGCAAGTTTCAATGAGCATGACATCAATGTAGAAACACTTGCTAGTGGGCAATATAGACTTCAAATATTCACCCCAATTAATGTTAGATGTCAAATCAACCAGAAATTAATTTTTACTTTTACTGAATTTGAGTGGTATAACAAGTATATTCTTATAATGATTGTAAAATACACTTAATGCCAATGTTGAAATAAAATATTAACACTTCAGTGGTGCGGCATTAGAAATTGCGACTTTTCGTATTTTAGCCGTATTTGCTAGCACTTTCAATAGCTTTTTAAAAGTTAAAAAAAAAATCTGTCAATACAATTTTGTATCAATGTATCCTTTATTTCATAAAACAGATATTTATATAATTCCTTTTTAGAACCAATATCAGTATGTCTCATTCGTCTTTTTGGTTGAATTTCTAAAAAATTTTCATCTTTTTTCAAAGCATCCCAAATCAAATCAAAATCATTTCTTTTATGTCATAAAAAGTCAATAAACTGATTTATTATAGTAATACAATATGCTGTATTAAAAAATTTTTTTGTAATATATCAAAAAGGATATCTGACTGTGCAAATATTTGATGAAAACTAGTAATAAAAAGTGGAAATCAAAGTCTCTTAAATAATAGTATAATCCTCTTGCAGAAATTGTAGTATCAGAATTCCATTGTTCTGGACTTTCAACCATATTCAACAACAAAAGTTTTAATTCTTGTTTATACTCCATAATGCAGTTTATAACACTGTATTATAATTCCATCTAATAGGTGTAGCTGAAGGAAAATGTTTTTTGACTTCTAGGTCTAAGGCATGAGATGTTTTAGAAGATTTAGGAAAAAATAAAGAAAATCCTGTCATAGTTTGAAAAAAATATTTTACATTCTTTTATATATCCAACAGAGTGAGAGAAAACTAGGTTCAATCTGTGTGCATAACAGTGTACATAAACAGCATGTTTGGATATTTCTTTAATTTTGGCTTGGACACCGTTATGTTGTCTGGTCATTACGGCAGCACTGTCGTATGTTTGTGCCACTAATTTTTTAGTGCATTGAAATTTGTCTAAGTAACTCTTAATATGAGTAAATAATGAATTTGCATCTCTGTTCTCACTCACATCAGTAAAACCCACAAATCTTTCTTCAACATCAGAAAACTTACTAATACACCTTATCTTGCAGCCGAAGTTTATAAGAAAAATTTCTAATGTTTTCAGTCTTGTTAAAAGACCTTTCTCAAGAAAAATAAAGCAAATAAAAATAACAAAATGTAAATTGAATGCTTCGGCTGCAAGATAAGGTGTATTAATAAGTTTTCTGATATTATAGTATGCAGTCTCGAACGATTTCTTTCTTCAACATTACCATTTTCTTTCATGTAACGAAATACAGTCAACATCTGAGCTCTGTGGCTAATGTCCGTTGTTTCATCTACAATTATAGCAACAAATTTTGCATTTACAATTTATTTTTTAATTCCTTGCAATAAAATCTTTCCTAACAAATTAACAAGATCATTTTGAATTTTGTTTGATAAGCCAGTAAAAACCATAGACTTCTCTAAATGTATTTTTAATAGATTATCTGACATACTTAATAAATAAACAACTTCAATATAATTACCTCTGTTATTAGATTCAATAGATTTCCTATGCCCTCTAAATGCCAATTCTTGCTTTGATAAAAAACATGTAATATCTATTAATATAGATATATCTATTAGCCGTAACTATTTTGTTATAATTTTCAATATTCATTTTATATTGTTTACTAATGTTAAATTCTATTCTACTTTGATTTCCAAATTGCTTCAATTTTATGAAAGAATTAATGTGAGATTTACAATTTTCATACCGTTACATTTATCGGTATTTATAACTAGCTTGTTCTCTTTTGTCTATTCAGAAAGAAATTCGAGAGTTTTGTTCCTATTATCCTGCATGACTTTCTGGTTTGCGTGGGAAATGAGGAGGACTGTGTCGTCCACATAAGCCTGAATCATTGGGTTGAGTTTGTGTGGGATTTTGCTAGTAAGACCAAAGATACTATTGTGCAAGATATTCCAGAGAAAGAGGTCAGCTTTGGACCCCTGCGGGCACTTCCTGTTAATGTTTTGTCATAGAAGACAGTCCCATTATGAATACTCTGAATGCTTCTGTCAGAAAGGTAACTGGACAAGAGGTAGTAGACGTTTCTTGGGCTCTTGGAGCGCAGAAGATCAGCATGGATCGCTGGCCACCAGGCATGGTCAAAAGCACCATGGTAGCAACTATAAGGGTATGTTTATCTCCTCCTTTCCCTTTTTGATATAGGCCACCAGACTAGCAAGAGCCAAAGTTGCCCCTAAGGAACCCATATTAGTAACTACTAATGAGATTTTTACTTTCATGATGATGGGAAATCCTATTTACCATGAGGGCATCCAATACTATACTGATGATTGGCAAAAATGAAATTGGCCAGTAGCTCTCATATGAAATGGAGGTCTGATAAGGGTACTTGGACTCTTACCAGACCTCCATTTGGAGGCTTTGATAGAGCTTGATAGAGGCCGATTTCCAAACTGTAGGGAAAAGGCAACCATTAATGATCCTCCGGGGAGTTCCTAAAGAGATCGAAAAGCAGAACATAGTATATAATAACTACAGACAGAATAATATAATCTCTAATAACTTCCAACAGGAAGAATTTTTTGTCTTCTGTCTATCACAAAGGACGAAACTGAGGACGCTAAAGCACCAGGAGTATATCACATCCCACTACAGGATGATAGGTTCCATAGAATAGTAACATATATAGCAGGGGTGGCCAACAAGTCAATCACGATCGACCAGTCGATTGCAAAGCCAATTTTGGTTGATTCTACGTGATGTCTTGACTTAGTGTGTTACACTTGTAACCGAACACAACACTTGAACATAACACGTAAATGCAACTGTAGTGATATCAGAACTCTGCGTCCTCCCTTGGATGCAGTTTTGTCGGTCCATGTGCAATACATTTGTGTACAGTTGTAAAAGCGGAATAAGAAATGTAGACAAAGGATCGTAAAACTGAAAGAAAGAAAGGTGGGAAGAGGGACAGAGAGAGTAGGTCGGGACATGGTAGAGAGAAGGAAGGGCGTAGTGGTGGTCCCCAAAAGTGACAACGTTGAGTTTCACTTTTTCTTCTGTTTAAAATGTAAGTACCTTTTCTTCATGTTTTAAATTAAATTGTGGCTTTTCTTACTTATCTAAACATAGTATGTATTTCACACCTCCCCTGGCCACTTAGACTATGATTACGACAACAAGTTGATTGCGACACATTTTTAAGATAAAAAGTAGATCTTTTGTACACAAAAGTTATCCACCCCTGGTATATAGGATCCACGTACAGATCACTGCAGGCCAGGTTAAAGGATCACAAATATGATGTACAAAAAGGAAACATTAATACAGCTCTGGCACGTTACGCCAGCAATCTGTCGATTTCCCCCTATTGGGATCAAGCTACTCTAATACACAAGGTCTTTGACCGGCAAAACATTACAACATTATAGCTAAACACCAACCAAATGCCGTTTAGCGATGTTTGTAGATTAGAACATTAGAAGCTGTAGAGATCTACAGGGTGGACAGGAATGGAACCTGCATCAACACAGATGCCATTCATGTACCAAATGCATGGAAATACTATCTAGACTCATAATATATATCATATAAGATACATCACAGCCTTGATTCGAACATATTTGAAACTTTTAACATTAGAATGCAATGGCATTATATTTATAGAACAGTTTTTCCATTCTAAGTTTCTGACAAGGGCCGAAAACATTAGAATATTGAATTTCTTTGCTGGAATTTTGCATTCAGGTGTAATTTTCTATCTAAAATTGGTCATTTCATAGCTCAGTGTCCAACTAGGCTACAAAAATAAAAAGAAAAGAAGACAACAAGAAAGAACAATAGAAGGAAAGCAGCATTTATCAGTTTGAATATGGCAGAGGTAACACCAAGTGAAAACTCTTGGATTGCAGACAGTGGACCCAGCAATCACATCTGCACAAAGAAAGAATGGTTCCTTCATTATTCAGAATTTGATAAACCAAAGTTGATAGAGATTGGTGACGGATCATATCTTAAAGCTTATGGATCAGGCAAAGTTGAACTTTTAGCTAACAATGGCAAGTCAAACGTTTCATCAAGTCTCCATAATGTTCTATACATTCCAAATCTGAAGTTTAATCTATTCTCAATCAGCTTAGCATCAGATAGAGGCTTCAGGATGATTTACAACAAAAGAGGTTGTAGACTTGTTTGAGACAATGAAGTGTTTGCTATCAGAACAAAGAAAGAAAAGCTATGCTATATGCAATTTGAAAAATACCTGAAAAACTCAGCTTTTGTTGGAACACACAGGAAGAAATAAAACATAAGAACATTTCATGAATGCTTAGCTTATCAAAACATTAAATGAGTTTGAGAAATTTTAAAGAAATGTGGAATAGAGTACAAAGATGACCCCAACTTCTTTTGTGAATCCTGTATGAAAGGAAAACAACATTGAATTCCTTTCAAGTTAAGTACTTCAAGAGCAAAAGCACCAGGTGAATTACTACACATTGATGTATGGGGACCTATGGAGACAGAATCTGTAAGAGGAGCTCACTATTTCCTGCTTGTAAAAGATGATGTAAGTCACTTCAGAATTGTACTTTTCTTAAAAGGAAAGAATGAAGCAAAAGACAGAATCTGAAAATGTATCAAATACATTAAAAATAACTTAAACTACAAAGTCAAGATAATAAGGACAGATAATGGTAAAGAAGAAGTTAACTGTCTAATCAAAGAAACTGAAGTAGAAGAAGGAATTGTTCATCAGTTATCCTGTAAATACTCACTACAACAAAACAGTAGAATAGAAAGAGAAATGCGAAGAATTGTTGGAGCAGCCAGAACAATGAATGATCCATGCAAAAGGATTATCCAAGTCACTTTGGGCAGAAGCCGTAAACACAGCTGTACATGTTATAAATCTATCTGGAAGGAACAGTGTTGAAGGAAAAACACCATATGAAGTATGGTACAACAAAAGTATAGATATAAGTCAATTACATGTGTTTGGAGAAACTGCACATGTTTATGTACCTAAGGAAAGACATTTAAAATGGCATGCTAAGAGTAAGAAAGGTCTGTTTGTAGATTATGGATACAACACCAAAGGCTTTAGAATATATTTTCCCAAAGATGATGATGCCCAGATCATTCGCGATGTGGAATTTAATGATGAAAAACAAATTGAAAACTCACAGTCGGATAAAACATCAACTGTGTGCCGGAAATAGCCGCTCGCTAACGGGTATTTACGCGGATTCGCGTTAGTGTGCCAGGCCTGGACTTTTAGCGTGCACTGAAATTAAATAATGACAAAGTTTGTCAATAGCAATCAAATATTTAATAAAAGTTCTAGTAATAACTATATACAAAATTTAGTAAAATCAAATAACAATTTATTCAATGAAAGTCAATAAGAATCAACCCGACAAAACTCAAATCAATCTATTTTCTAACTTAATTCTATTCCCCTTTGGAATTCGACAAAATCAAAGACTTAATTTATGTACAATAATTCTTATGAATTAAAGATCCTAATCGTCACCTCAATATACTAGGAACCTATTTCCTCAACTCTCAAGACTTTCTCTATTCGTCGATCCACAAATCAAATAACTTCAAAATTGCCTTGGAATTACTTGATCCTATCGGACACCTCTCTCGTTCACTGCTGCGAAGCTCACCTAGCTCGTTGCTAACTGGAGTTCACCTCGTCCGTCTTCACTTGATGTTCGGTTTTTATACTGTGAGGTGACGTCACAATTCTGAATGCGATCACTCCCCTCATTTACATACTTATTTGCTAACAATAAACTTTTCTATTTGTCTGGCAGCCTAGTTTTCCGATAATACTCGCTAACCTTTTACATTATTCTGTTTTACAATTTTCGGGATGTTTTATTCTTTTAAGGTTTAGCGAATTTAAGTTGTGCTTGTGGGGTCTTCTCCCCCTTTTCTCGGTGCGGACTTACTTTTTCCGCTCGGGAGTGCACGTGTGTGCGAGTTTTTTCTACGCCGCTTTTCTCTCGGTGAGTTGGTTTCTCTTCTATTTTTAAGTTTCTAAGGTGAATGTGAGGAAACCTTCGTCCTAACAAAACATAAGCCCCAAACAAAAATATAGTAAAAAGCAAAATAAAAGTAAATCAAAATAATGCTCAGACTTGGTTCCTTACACCTTCACAGTAAATACAGGAAAGATGGCTCAGTCAAGAAGTACAAGGCCCGCTTAGTAGTGTGTGGATTTCAATAAAAACAAGGAATTGATTACACAGAAACTTACTCCCATGTAGCACAATGTGATTCAATCAGATTTCTACTGGCCTTTGCATCAAAAGAAAAATAACAGCTACTTCAATTCGATGTGAAAAATGTCTTTCTGCAAGATAACCTAGAGAGGAAATTTACATAACACAGCCTGAAGGACTTATTAAGTCAAATCAAGCAAACAAAGTATACTTGCTAAAGAAAAGTCTATATGGCTTGAAACAAGCCCCCAGAACGAAAAGTTTTTGGAATTCCTTAAATCTAAGAATCTTATAGCTACAGAATAAGATCCATGTGTATTTGTGAATATGAAATCTGAAATAATAGTTGTCCTGTACATTGATGATGGATTGGTAATTGGTGACAACCTTAAAAGAATGAAAGAATTGACAGAAGAATTAAACAGAGAATTTGAGATAACGTGGGGAAAAAGTCAACCAATATCTTGGAATGAACATAGAACAACACACTGACAGTTCTATTTTTATCTGCCAGTCCCAATACTTTGAAAAACTACTCAGTTTATTCAATATGGATTAATCAAACCCTATCTTTACTCCAATTGAACACTCAAAGGATAACATAACTGATACAAAGGAAGCCAAAGGTAAGTTATACAGAGAACTAATAGGTGGCCTCCTATATTTGTCCACTATTAGTAGACCAGATATAACATTTTCTGTAAATTACCTAAGTAGACATGTAGAAAATCCAAAACACTATCACTGGACTCAAGCTAAGAGAATTTTAAGATACTTAAGAGGAACTAGTGATTATGGAATCTTATACAATGGCAACGAAAAACTAGCTCTTTATAGCAATGCAGACTTTGCTGGAAACTTGGAGAATAGACAATCCACATCATGATATTTACTAATGTATTCAGGAGGAGCAGTATTGTGGCACTCCAGAAAACAAAGAACTGCTGCATTATCCACTGCTGAAAGAGAGAATGTTTCTGCCAGTAAAACTGTTAGAGAAATACTGTTGATGAGAAAATTTGGATTAGAACTAAACTTCCTAAGTAAGGAACCTACAATAATGTACATTGACAACAACAATGCAATTCACATGATTACTAAAGATGATAAGAAAGCTTCTAAACAAGCCAAACATATTGATGTTAAATAGCATTTTATAAAGGAAAAGATCGGAACAGAAATAACAGTAAAGCACAGACAGCAACGAACAGTTGGGTGATACATTCACAAAGCCACTATCACAGATTAAATTTGAGTACTCTAGAAGTTTTATAGGAGTTTGTAAATTTAAATGATACCTCTTCCTATGCACTCTGGACCTGTCTCTTAATTTCTTTTGTATCTTAAACTTTGAATGTCATGAATGTAACAAAAATGTAAAAATTTAGGAGGAGTGTTAAAGAAAAATATTTAATTTTTGTTATGCTGGGTTTCACCACCAGGGTGTGTTACGTACGTACAATACCGGCAACACTGCCATTTGCCTTTTTTGTCAGAAACAAAACTTTGAGCAGAGCTCAAAGCTTTGTTTCTGACAAAAAAGCTTTGAATCAATCTGCTAAGAGTCCTTTCCCTAACGGAAAAGCTTTGAACACTCAAGACTGTTCTTTATTCTTATTCCTGTACAGATTGTAAAATAAAACTTCTTTGTCTTCCAATTTGGAGCCATTTATCAGTATCCATTTTACAGGTTCTCCATTATCAATTTGTTTCAATGCTTTTAGTATTACTGTTTTCTCAATTCTAAATCACCAAATCTAATGTTTATCAAATTTTCCAGATGTCAGTACTATATTAAAAACTAAAATTTATTTGTTTGTAAGCTTAAAATAAATCCTTATTAACCATATATTATTAAAAATTCATTTATAAATAAATAACCATTCCCAGTTTTATAAATATAAAACTGGGAATGGTTATTTATGGTTTAGCCTAGTGACAAGTAAATTCAACTTATGTCGTTTTTCGACTTAAGTCGCCTCTCCAGGAACCAATTACTGATGTAAGGTGAGGTATACCTGTATAGATAAACAGTAGTAATTCTAATTCATAGAGATAGAAAATTAACTAACACAAACTAGAGAAAACTGTAGGCATACTTGGATCTGCTTAGTTATTATATCCAAAGAAGGAAACGTTGAAAATTAATTCTCTGTGTTCCAGATTTGATTCAGCTAAAATTTTTAGTGTTTTTGTGATGATATTTCAGTGGTTCAAAAATTTTCTTCTGAACCACTGAAATTTCATCATGATCAGGCCATACAAATACAAGAGTTCCTTGACACTTTCCTCACAAATTTTACATCAGGTTCATTTTCTATCACAAGACTTACTAAGACACCTTATGAACTTGCAGCCGAAGTTTATTACTTCCAAACATTTTTGGTCATTAATATTAAAGGCCTCGCAATCAACTTTCGAGAATTGACAAAAATATCGGCAGCATGGTTATCTAGCTTAATATAAACCTTAATAATCGAAGGAAGCAGATACTATGCATCCTTATATCTAAAGCTATGTATGTGCAGTGATCAGGGGTGGTAACTCTCTGTACTTATTATTTTTAGATACTTCTGTAATCTTTATGATTTTTTATACTTCCATTGCAATGTTAAAGATGACGTCATAAGTTGCAACGGATTATAGGCTAATTCAAAAATATTCGAAAAGCCTGTTTGTTTTTTTATGCATTTGTACTAAGTGTTCAATTTTTACAGTTTTTTATTTTTATTTTGCTTTCTCTTATTTCTTTTTCTTGAGAAAGGTCATTTAACATGACCGAAAACATTTGGC
The DNA here is from genome assembly GCF_000671375.1 of Centruroides sculpturatus. Lineage (NCBI taxonomy): Eukaryota > Metazoa > Arthropoda > Arachnida > Scorpiones > Buthidae > Centruroides > Centruroides sculpturatus. The sequence continues at coordinate 921,455 of NW_019384408.1, read as the reverse complement.
TGCAAGTTCATAAGGTGTCTTAGTAAGTCTTGTGGTATTAATAGTATGCAGTCTCAAATGAGTTCATTTTCTATATTAATTATGAGTCCAACATAATCTGTTTTAGCATTCTTCACATTTGAAAGCTCTGTTAACACCCATATGTCAATCTGAAGACAGTTTATTCTGAGAAAATCTGATTTTTAGCTTTCATTTCCTCTACAATATCATGAATACAGATTTCACTGCTATTATCATGAAGTGTCATCTTTGAATCTGAACTTGAAATATCATTTGGAGTTGGAGGCTTGGATCCAGTTCCAAATGATTGGCCCCATTTTTCTTTTAATTGGATTTTTTCCAGAGGATTTATACACTAGAGTGGAATGAGGAAGTCCTACTGACTTGTGACATCTTTTTACTGCAATGAGAGCTTCATTCATTATAGACTCAGAATATTTGAATTTTGGTTTTTTCAAACCTGGCTTAGACTGCATAAGAGGCATAATCACCAGTTCAATATAAGAAAATCTGGAATGAAACAAGAAAAAATACCGTAATAATAAGAAAACCAGTAATTGACAAAGTTTATCCAGTGTTTGACATCTAAAGTCAAATGCTGGTATGATAACAGATATTGAAACTGGTAATTGACACTACATTTTTTTTTCACCTTAGTTATTTGTAGCTTTAGGCAGTGTTTTTTAAATAATTTTTCACTATCTAAATGATGAAAATAAAACATTATTAAAAAAACTTAACATTAATTAGATATAAATATAGATTTTCTTTGCTTTGTTCCTTAATAAAAGAATTAAGATCTGTTTCACATCCAAGCCATAGCTAAAATGACTTCTACCACATCTTTCTCTCTAGTGTTCAGAAACTGAACTACATGAAATTTCTTGGTAATAAAAAAAATAACACTAGACTTTATTAGCTGTCTTAAATTACATTTCTAGTATTCCTGGTAAATGATGCTTTAAATGTAATTTACTAGGAATTTTAGTGGTATTTGTCAATCACTGGGTCTATGTCAAACACTGGTGTCATTACCCTATATATTAAAAGATATTATGGTTAGTAGCCTATATCAAAAATATGATATAGGCTACCATATATATACATTTCAGTTCTAACCTAATGATAACCTAGCTTATATTTGGAGGTTTACAAAATTCCACTGTATATGCACTAATAAACAATACAAAAACAAATAATAATGACAAAAGTTAAGTTGTCAAAGTTTGACAATATTTTAGGATTACATGAGATTCTAGCAGAAATTTTGATATACATCTAAAAGATATTGTTTATATACTTATAGTAATCTAAGTAGACAATATACTCGAAGAACATAGATTGGGTGTGAGATTAGAACACAACAACACCATCTTAGCAGCACGTCATGCAACACAGTAATGAAGTTCGATCAGGGAAGGGTAAGATAAAACTGATAAAAGGTCCAAAATTAGCTAAAACTATAAAATTATAGAAATACATAAACAGGCAATTTACAATATTAATCTATTCCTGACCCAAAATAAAGCCTTTTTTTTTTTTTTAACCTTTTTGTAGCTGTATTTTATACATTAAAATCCCTATAATATTATGATATATAATATTTATATTAATAAATCTTTGTTATTTAACTTAATTTAGGCATATTTAAATGCAAATTCTTGAATACCATTTATATTATGTGAATGTCAATTAACACTGTTTTTATTAATTAATTTGATTTGGATGTCAACTGTGGCACGAACCAAAAAATGGAAATAGTATCTTTCCCACATGTATATTGAGATATAATTTAAATAGGAACATCATTGATTATTTTTGTTGTGATGTCTAATGATGCAAGACAATCTCTGTGCCACTAACTTCTGAATTAGTAGTCTTGTTGTTGATTGATTGGGCTGTTGACTTGCTTAACATAGCAAGTAGAGGGAGTTGATCATCTGACTCTCTAATCCATGGTAGCTCTTGCTGAGTAGCTTGTTCAGCAATCGAGTTATTGTATGGCATCTGGTACAATTATGAGTTCAAAATTTTGTTCATGAATGGAATTGTTTGAAAAGTGAGGCATTCAAAAACTGAGGTTTGAATGTACAGTAGAGCATCATTTATCTGAATCAAATGGTTTGGATAACTTATTCTTTGGATAACTGATTATGTACAAAAAAATACATTAACCTATCCCATGTTGAAATTTTTCTCCGTTGCATGTTGCTTCGCATTGAATTTTCGTCAATGTTAAGCCTAACGTAAACTTTTTAAAATAATAATCGTGGCTATTGTATCATTAAAAATTATTTCTTTATTTTGTGTAAGGACCTTGAATAAGTTCTCGCTGTTTTCCAACAGATGGCGTTACCAGAACCACGTGTGTCTATTTTTAGATGGTGACGCATCTGTAAGGAAGTACAATAAGCGACCTTGAAATTCAGTATATGTCATTTCACCGAAGTGTAAACAACTTATTTTTTCATTGTGTTAAACATGTCTAGTTTCGTGCCAAAAAAAGAGTATTTGCGGGGAATTTTATTGCACTATTTTATTCAAAAAAAATCTGCAGCTGAAGCACACAGAATTCTTGTTGAGACTTACGGCGACCATGCTCTGTCGGAAACAACATGCAGAGATTGGTTTAGACGCTTCAAAAATAATGATTTTGATGTTGAAGATAAAGAACGATCTGGTGCACCAAAAAAGTTTGAAGACAAGGAATTAGAGGCATTACTTCATGAAGACTCATGTCAGACGCTAGCTGAACTTGCAGAATCATTAGGAGTTGATCACACAACAGTTTCGAAACGTTTAAAAGGATTAGGAATGATTCAAAAGCAAGGACATTGGGTGCCGTACGAGTTGAAGCCGAGAGATGTCGAACGGCGTCTTTTCACATGTGAACAGCTGCTTCAACGGCAGAAAAGGAAAGGTTTTCTGCATCGTATCGTGACAGGTGACGAAAAATGGATACACTACGATAACCCTAAGCGTAGAAAATCGTGGGGTAAGCCCTGTCATGCATCAACATTGTCAGCAAGGCCGAATATCCATGGTTCGAAGCTTCTGCTCTGCATTTGGTGGGATCAGCTAGGTGTAGTTTATTACGAGCTGCTCAAACCAAACCAAACGAAACTATCACGGGAGATCGCTATCGACTACAATTGATGCGTTTGAGCCAAGCATTGAAGGAAAAACGGCCGCTATATGAGCAGAGACACGACAAAGTGATTTTGCAACATTACAATGCTCGGCCACATGTTGCACAACTGGTGAAAACGTACTTGGAAACACTTAAATGGGAAGTTCTACCCCACCCGCTATATTCACCAGACATTGCCCCTTCCGATTATCACTTGTTCCGATCGATGTCACATGGCCTGGCTGAGCAGCACTTTCGTTCTTATGAAGATGCCAAAAAATGGGTTGATTCTTGGATAGCCTTAAAAAACGTGTCGTTTTTCCGACATGGAATTCAAATGCTGCCAGAACGATGGGAGAAAGTAGTGGCTAGTGATGGACAATACTTTCAGTGACGTGTTTATTACTACTATTTTTAAATAAAGTGTTAATTTTCACAAAAAAACAGCGAGAACTTATTCAAGGTCCTTATACAAACAAAATAAATATATTGAAAAATATAAAAACAAAAAAAATTATACTTTAGAAGTTAATCTAGTATCAAAAACATCCGATTCAGCATGACACACAGTCCTGAGAAAAACACTACACAATAGTGCCATGGTGCCAGCTAAAAAACACACATCAACAAAAAAATATTGGAATAGCCCAAGATATAGCCAAAGATTTGCAGCGCCACAGCACTAGCGAAAATTTAAATTTGCCGACTGGAATTCTTTCGGATAAACGACGCTCTACTGTATTTACAGTAGAGCGTCGTTTATCCGAAAGCCAGTTAACCGAAAGCATTTCAGTCGGCAAATTTAAATTTTCACTAGTGCTGTGGCACTGCAATCTTTGGCTATATCTTGGGCTACTCCAATATTTTTTTTTGTTGGTGTGTGTGTTTTAGCTGGCAGCCCTGGCATTTTTGTGTGGTGTTTTTCTGAGGACTGTGTGTCATGCTGAATCGAACGTTTTTGATACTAGATCAACTTCTAAAGTATATATTTTTGGTGTTTATATTTTTCAATATATTTATTTCATTTGTAAAAAATAAAGAAATAATTTTTAACGATACAATAGCCACGATTATTATTTTTAAAAAGTTTACGTTAGGCTTAACAACGGCTTAAGGACGAAAATTCAACGCAAAGCAATACACAACGGAGAAAAATTTCAACTCAGGATAGGTTAATATATTTTTTCGTACATAATTGATTACCTGAAAAATAAGTTATCCGAACAACCCCAGTCCCCAATTGATTCGGATAAACGACGCTCTACTGTATTTCATTGTGTGTCATATTGGGTTATATCATACACGAGTTGATTTTTAATGCACTTAATATTAATTCTTTCTAGACTGCATATTGTAATATCAAAACACTTACTAAAACACCTTTTCTTGCAGCCGACGCTTTATTATAACGACTTTCAAACGTTTTCGATCTTATTAAAAGACCTTTCTCAAGAAAATAAAATTAACTAAGTAACCAAAATAAACGACATAATCGTAAATCGAACGCTTAGTACGAATAACTGTTTTTTAAAGATTTAAAAAACTGTTTTTTAAAGATTTAAAAAACAGTTATTCGTAATAAGATCGAAAACGTTTGAAAGTCATTATAATAAAGCGTCGGCTGCAAGAAAAGGTGTTTTAGTAAGTGTTTTGGCACTTAATATTTTTACATTTTTTGCTATTAAATACTAAAATGCAATGTTTTGCATAAAAGTTAAATTTTATTTATTTCTGTTCCAGAAGATACTAATATTTCTGATAAATTTAAAAGTGAACAAATGGATATTCAAAATACTAAAGAAGAATGTGTAGCTACTTTTAATCCTAGGTAAGTTATAAACTGGATGACTAATAAATTTATTAGAAAAACAATTACCTAATATGTCAGATTTACAATGAGTTATTACTATTAGAAGATTTATACATAAGCTTATTTACACATTTGAAAATCAAGAAAATTTATAACTTGTCCTTTTCTGTGCCAATAACTGCTGTCAGAGGCCTTTAATTTAGATTGCTACAATCTATCTACTTTCTATCAATCCTGATTGGTTTAAGGTTTTTTTGTTGCTCTAACATGTTTTCTAACACCTAATCAACATTTTAGTTAGAAATGTAAACATTTCAACCCATGGCAAACTTCATTAACAACTCAAAAGCCGATGTCAATCATTCTTAGAACTCCTATAGGAGTCATTCATAAAGAACGACATCTAAAACACATGTTTTTAAGAGTATTGTCAGTTGGATAGCTTATTCTGATTCTTAACATTATCCATATTTGGTCATGAATTGGTCGCTTTTTTATTTTGATTATTATTGCTTGTTTTGTAATTATTTCATATTCTTGAGTCTAAATAATTTTTTTGAACAATGTAAGATTATTTTTATTCCTTCAAACCACTGCAATCGATACGTTTTTGTTCACATCGTGCAACAGACACGTGATCTCTATCACTGTTAGTTTTTCTGTTGAAAATAACAATTGTACATTGCATTAATATTTTGGTTTTGGAGATTTTTTGATAATTTTTTTCAGATATATTTGTTTACTGCTATTTATAATTATTACTGGAAGTGGAATATANTGTATATTTTAAATTATAAATCTTAAGATATTTATTTTATCTTAAGATAAAATAAAATAAATTAATATCAGATTAAGTCAGAATAGTTACAACATTAAAACTCAGCATAAAATATATAAGCTTTTCAATAAAAAAAATTATAACAAGCTTCAATACTTATAATATAAATCCAAAACCTGTAATATCATAATTTCTGTATTAACATATTCAATACAAATCAAATAATAGTGACAGAAAGGCTGAATCAGGTCTGTTTTTTTTTGCATTTTGCTTATTTGTTCTCTACATATTCTTTACAATATGAATAAAGAAGTGAAAATTTTTTGGGAAAATAAGTTTTGTTTTTGTTATTTTAATCATTGTTGTGATTTGAAGGCCAAAAGTATAATGTGACCGTAGGGTCGGTGTCTCATTGACACCACGTCAGGATGTGACACCACTGAGTCTCGCAGGACTCGGAAATCACGACTTTACATCAAGCGAGTGGTAGCAGGTGAGTGGTTGGATTCGGAGTAGAGGTGAGGAGAGAGATGAGGAAGTGACTCACTCGGACTCCATAGTAACAAATAAATAACAATTTTAATTATAACAAAAGAAAATACAGATATACTCGATATCAAGCATGACTAATGTTCCCCTTAATTATTACTAGTCCGTTCAAGAGAGAGAGTTTACAATCAAATCACGGGTTGATAAATACCTTCTTCGCAGTTTAAGATCTGTAGTAAGATGAGCTGCCGATGGAATGTTCTCTCAAATTCTTGTCCATTAACAGGAGCATGGAGGTGTGGCAGCACGGAAGTGGGGTGAGATTCTTAAAGAGGCACAGTGTTACTTCTGGATTCTGGTGCACAGGTTTTACGTCTGGATTCAGGTTCACGGGTTTAATCCTTGAGGACGCCTTTTGTGGAGGGACTTTGGAAGACAACTGATTTTGGGTGGTTTTTTTTCGTTTTCTCTTGTTATTCCTCTTGGGTTTTTCCCATGAGGTCAGGTGGTTGTTAAGAGTCTGGCGTCCAATGTGGGCACTTTATCAAAAGTGCCAGGTGACACATCACTGACTAGTTGGATCCTCCTCAACCAGGAACCAACTTTGTGGGAAATAAATTTTTGTGGCTTTTAGCCTAACTTGATAAAACACTTGAAGTTAGACAATTGAATTTCCGAATAATTAAAGTCCAAAATAACACTTTAATGGGGGAGTCTGTTCGTCCCTCACATCAAGTATTTAGTTTAATTTATCCTATTTATCTTAAAAACTTATTAAATAGGAGAAGTGTTTGTCCTATTTAATAAGTTTTGAAAAAAACAAAAAATTCAAGTAATTTTTTGTTTTTTTCAGATTTCAAATTTTAAGTAAAAATTTGGAACATAAACAAAACAAAAACATTACCAAAAATATTTACTCCATGTAATAAAGAAAGCATTGTAGGATAAATAGACAAAATTTAGAATAAATGTAATTATTAAAAAAAAAGCATTTATTTTTAAAAATTTGAAAATGTATTACAGTAAGTAATCAGTTAATGAACAAATCGGATAACGAACACTTCACTGAACAAACATAAAAAAATAAGCGACAAAAATAGCAAATGCCAATTGATTTTCCCTTGTCTTCAGACAATAATTCAAAACTTTTCAGAGCGCTGGAGACGTCGACATCAACGCTCAATCCGGAATATACTGATCAGATAGTATTCATCTGAACTTTGAAACTCTCCCTTGTAATTCCAGCCTATTATTTTTCTGACAGAAGCAATTTTTTATAGTATTTGCAAGATGTCTGATAAAAATCAATTCACAATAAACCTTTGACCAGTAAAATATTTATTTTAAAAACAAATGTTTTCGACCGTATTCTTCGGCCTTCTTCAGGTTAAATGTTTCGAGATTCGAAAAGCCGTTGTGCTTACAGATTTAAAGTTTTGGAACATATTCAACTCATTATGAGCATGCGTATCAAGCATTGCATAAACAAAATATATTTAAACAATCTTATCTAAACAAGCTTATTTTACACGCACATGAAATGTTAGCAACACCTTAACTACAGTTGTGGGAGCCTTCCCCTTCAACGACAAACCTCCAAGCTGTAGAAATATTACTCGCATCTTTATAGTTGATGCGGTTATTTCGTAACCCCGCTTTATATATTTCCAAGGTTTTTAGCGTTCTTATGTGTTCCCTTCTGTGTGAAAGTTTAATGATTTGCTCATTATGTAAGTCAGCACTTATGCCAGGGGTCGAAGCATAAGTAGATAGGGCAGTGGTGCATCTGTTATGCTCAATGTCATATTTGTGTTCGCGTATACGCTTATCAAGAGAGCGTATCAAGGAACCAATATATACCAGGTCTCTTTGAAATCTATGGTCCCTTAGTGGGACAGAATATACCTCTGGAGCAGATCTCTTGTCTATGTCGTCTTTGCAGTTGCACATAATGTCATAAATAGTACTACGCCTCCTATATGCAATCCTCTTGTTTGTATTCACAGCAATTTCTCTATAAATCGGATCAAGATGATGGTTATATTCAACAACAGCTAAAGACTGAAAATTGTTGGAGTTGTTCGTGCGTGGGCCATCGTTGTCATTATTATATACTTGCGATGAATAGTCAAACGCAAGGTTCTGAATTAATCTTGGCCCATATCCGTGTCGCGTGGCTATGTTCTGGATGCGTTGTAATTCTGCCAATGTATCTTCGAATTTTGAGTGGTGTGTAAACGCTCTTTTGGTTAGGGCCCGGAACACCGCTACCTTGTACGAAAAGGGGTCATCCGAATTGGCCGGGATGAATAGAGGCATATAGCATGGCTTGTAATGGACCTTGGTCGATAACCTGTTTCCATCTAATTGTATATTGATATCAAGAAAGGTAGCATTTGAATTGCTTATTTGGTCTAATTTGATGCAGAGGCCATACAGGTTATTATTCATTGCGTCAATGAAGTCATTTATATTGGGCTTAGCATTCCACATAATAAAGATGTCATCAACATATCTCCTATAAATAAGTATGTTAGAAATGTACATACGTACTATTCTTTGTTCTAATTGTCTAATGACTAATTCACACAAATCTCCCGAAAGTGGGCTACCCATAGGGACACCCCGCTTTTGGAGATAAGTTTAGTTGTTGAACCGAAAAAATGATGTATAGCACAACAGGTGGGCAAGTTCCAATACTTGTTTATGATACTCCCAATATGAAGTTAGTAATAGGTCCCTAATTGCGCAAAAGCATGGCTGGATTTTTATAGAAGGGTACAAAGAAATGAAATCAAGCACAGTGATGTACGTTCGACCATTAATGCTAAGCGGTCTTAAAGCATCCAATAACTCTACCGAGTTCCTAACCGTCCAAGAATAATTGTTTAAGTGATGAGCTATGCGCTTGTGTATAGCCGTGTCTAACGATCTGGTGGAGGATCGCACCTTGTCCAGGATTGGTCTCAATGAAGGTATATCCTTGTGTGTCTTGGCAAACGCAAAGAGCCTGGGAGTGTCAGGGGAAGACCCCCTTTGCCCTATTTATGTTCAATACTCTAGCCAACGGTGTTTGAGTAAACTTTTTTACACGCGTTTGTAGTTTGTTGACAAATCCATCCTCAATAGACTCACACTCCGTATCATTGATGTATTTTTGCATCATTGAGATGTACGTTTTCCTCTTCAATAACACCATAGCTTTGCTTTTATCCACCTTGAGAACTACTATGTTATTATCTGTTAACCATTTTTTGGACTTGTAAATCTGCTTCCAAATTCGGTCGTCTTGTACAGTGGTACCTCAGGTTACGAACGCCCCAGCATACGAAATTTTCAGGATACGCCATGAAATTCGAACATATTTTTGCTCCACGATACGAACAAAAACTCACCATACGACGTTACATTAGTTCGCATTTTTCATTTGTTTTTCTTACTACAGTTATTTTTTTTAAATGTATTACTTGGCTTTAATTTGAGTATGTTTTTTGCGTTGGAACGAATTATTTGGTTTTACATGTAATCGTATGGGAAAAGATGATCCACCTTACGACATTTTCATGATACGATCTCAGTTTCGGAACGGATTAATTTCGTATCCTGAGGTACCACTGTATATGGTTATTAGTATGTTGTATCTTGAATGCTGTCTTCCATCTGAAGTATTCTTTTTACACTTCGTTCATCCCATTGATCAGATTTTCTAAGTCAGGCATCACTTTTTCAGCTCGTATGTAGGAATCACGAGGGGCAAACATGGGTCCATATGATAGTGAGCGGATGAGAAAATCAGGAGGCGATATGTTGTCCCAGCATATCAAGGATGATAGTTGTGGTACCTCATGCCGTTTTTGCTTGTTGAGAATCCACTCAAATTTCTTTTGATACCGTATGGATAGGCTTCTTTCTAGCTTACGTTGGAAGGTAACAATTTTCCGATTGATTTCTTGTAGTAACCCCGAATCTTGGTTGTGTATTTGATTCTCAACATTAATTGCGCTATTGAGTTTAGAAAACACCGTCTTGCGTGTTGTGTGTATTGCCTTCCGTAAACATAATATTCTAAGCTTGGGTAGCAATGATTCACATCCAACAGGTAGACGTATTCGTTGAATGGACATAGGGAACACCCCTCTATTCTTGCACATCGTAAGGAATCTCAGCTTAGCCCTAGCCCTAATAAGGGCTAGAACTGCCTTCTTATATGACTTAGCCGGCATAGCTTCAAATACCTTATGTAAAGGTTCCTTCTCACCAGGTACTGGTTCAATATATAAAAATCAATTCACAATAAACCTTTGATCAGTAAAATATTTATTTGAAAAACAAACGTTTTCGACCATATTCTTTGGCCTTCTTCAGGTTAAACATTTTGAGATTTGAAAAGCTGTTATGCTTACAGATTTAAAGTTTTGGAACATATTCAACTCATGTCTGATGTTACCACGTCCACTTTCACTCGTACCTTAAGCGTTTCATCAACCCACAAAACAGTGGCCTTTGCCCTATTTGTAATATGCAGGATGGCAGCCTCCATTACATTCTAGACTGTGCCATGTTGGAGCCTGAGAGATCACAGCTTCGCATCCTCATCAACTACAAGCATGGCCACTGGCCAAAAAATAATCACGAGTTTTTGAGTGGCCTGATAAACGATACGGACACCTTCAACCAATTTGTACAACTCATCTACCAGTACAACAGGAGGACTAACGTCCCCACTAGTAACTCAACTTCTAGGTAATAGAGAGGTTGAGGCGCACGTTTTAAACGTGTAAACGTGTACGTGTGACGTTCGGCGCCGCTTTCCCGTAAGCCTAAAAGTTTGACAATGGTGTTTGGATAGTCGGTGGAATCACGCTCGACATTCCAAACATCATCGTCAAACTTTTAGGCTTACGGGAAAGCGCCGCCGAACGTCACACGTACACGTTTACACGTTTAAAACATGCGCCTCAACCTCTCTAATATGTAATTCAGATTGTATATACTGTATAGTCTCTCTTCCTGCTAATGCTATTACATTGTATTTGTGTATTTATCAGCACTGTGTACTTTATTTTTAGTATTCTGTTTTCACCATTTATTCATTGTATATTATATGCTCTCCATTATATATGTTTTGTTGCTCAAGTATCAACAATTAATTGTGACTTCATATATGCTTAATCCTTCTATAACTGTATTTGCCTATTCTACAATTATACTGTCACATTTTATTCCTTTGCAAATACCATGTACCGTATGTACAGACTTCAAAGTTTATATATTGTCTGCGTTTACATATTTATGTGAAATTGTTTATTTGCAATCTATTTTTCTCTGCTCTTAACACAATGAGGTACTATGGATTGGGACGCTTGGCGGGTTTCCTCAACTTTATCTCAACTAAATAAAGATGAGGAGACCCGCCGGGTGTTTTAGTTTGTGGCGCTTCGTTGTGTTAAGAGCAGAAACAAATTGCAAAGCACGGTTTCATATCATTAAAAGAAAATCTATTTTTCTGTAACCCATGTCCAGCTATGCCTAGCGGTGCTGGACATGCATCTTTATGCATTAATAAAATAATTGATTGATTGATTGCTGCTGGGCAGTATGGCTTGAACAAATCTACAGTAGGGTGCAGTTCAATCTTATCTAAGAAGGATACAGTCTAATCAAGAAGACTCAAGCAGCTAAAGGAGTAACAAAAATCACTTCTAAGAAATAAATAACATTGAAGAGCTCTTAATGGAACCTGAAACGGATCTGACAACAGAAGAACACTAAGAACTCTTGAATGAAGAACACCAAGAAACTCAGCGAGATATGTTTAATTATGAAAAAGAAGATTAATGCCGATATCTGCTATTAATTAAAGATTTGAAGAAGTGGGGGATGTCAGATCAACAGTCTTAGAATGGCATACAAACCAGGTTGAGGTTAATAGGCTTGGTGATCTCTACAATTACAATGCTATTACTGTAATTACTTCTGAACATCCTGAAGAAGAGAGAAAAGCAATCAACGTTAGACAGATTCTTTAACCCCCACAAACCAAAAAACATAACTAATAAAAATGCAAGACTGTGTATATATGTATTTTGATTATTACATATAAATAAACATAGTAAGAAAGTAAATATTTTTTTTTTTTTTTTTGGTCTCCAGAACGAATTAATCAAATTTCCATACAAACCTATGGTAAATTGATAATCGGTTAACGAACAATTCAGATAGCGAACAAACTCTTGGAACGGATTATGTTTGTTAACCAATCACCCACTATATAATAAATTTTTACTTAGTTTTTTCTGTTGTATCTACTATTATTGACTACAACTGTAATATTAAGTAGATGCATATACAGGTATACCTTGACTTACATCGTTTTGAGTTACGTCGTTCCCAATTATACGTTGTTTGTCAAAAAAATATATGGAAAAATAAAAATCAAGTTTAAGTCATTTTATTTGACTTTATGTCTGTCCGCCACAAATATTGAAGTCGTAATATCACTAGAAAAGCATTTAAAGCACATAAAATTATATTAAAATATATATATATTTACAAGTATGTACTGTATTTACAGTACATGAATTCATAAATTTAGACTACTTTTTTCTGTACTATATTAAAAACTAAAATTTATTTGTTTGTAAGCTTAAAATAAATCCTTATTAACCATATATTATTAAAAATGCATTAATAAATAAAATACAGAACAGGGAATGGTAATTTATGGTTTAGCCTAGTGACAAGTAGATTCGGAGACAAGTAAATTCGACTTACGTCGCCTCTTCTGGAACCAATTACCGATGTAAGGTGAGGTATACCTGTATTTATTATCACTTTTGTTTCTTTCATAGGAGAAAACATATTAGCAATATTCTTTAAGACTATATAAAATACAAGAAAAAAACTCTGCCTCTTCTGACTTCAGAGGTGAGTAAAAACATTCAAACAACACTTAGATCAGACAAGGTTATTTTAATTATTACACTTCATCATATAAATTCATTTCACCAAAGCATTATCACTTTGGTGAAATGAATTTGATAGGTAACTTATAATTGTATGGTGAAGTGTAATAATTAAAATAACCTTGTCCTGATTTAAGAGTTGTTTAAATGTCTAATAACCTCTGAAGTTAGAAGAGGCAGAGTGTCTTTTTCTTCATATTTTATATAGTTTTAAAGTAATTCTGAACTCATTGAAAAGGTTTTGAACTTTTATCATTTTTATTATTAGGTTGTTCAGAAAGTAAGTTTGTTTTTTTACCACTATACGAATTAGTCGTATTTTTCCTGTCATTTTCATTCTAAACCATATTATCATTATATATTTTGACAGCTAGCATTTTAAGGCTTATTTGTAAAAAATTTTGTTTGATTTCGTGCAATTGTTTATTTTTTGTGTCCCTTCAAATATGGAAGATCAAAAGCAGCATTTTCGGCATATTTTGCCCTTTTATCACTAAAAAGGTAAGAATGCTGTTCAAGCAAGAAAAAAATTGTGTGATGTGTATGGAGAAGATGTATTGACAGAACGACAGTGCCAAAACTGGTTTACAAAATTTCGTTCTGGCAATTTCAATATTGAAGATGCACCACGCTCTGGATGGCCAGTTGAAGCCAACAAAAACAAAATAAAGGCACTTATTGAAGCAAACTGCCGAATAACAACACGTGAAATCACTAAGAGATTAAATTTGTCAAATTGAACTGTTTATGATTACGTGAAACAAATTGGTTTTGTTGCAAAGCTTGATATATGGGATTTTAAGAAATTTTTTTTTTTTTTGGAGCTTTTACCAGACAATTTAACAATTGATTCGAAAGTGTACTGCTATCGAGTAAACAAATTGAGTAATATCATTAAACAAAAAAGGCAGCCAGAATTGATCAACAAAACAGGTGTAGTGTTTTTCATGATAATGCCAAATTTCACACAAGTTTGGTAACTCGTCAGAAACTGTTATAACTTAGATGGGACGTGCTATCACACCAACCATATTTGCCAGATCTAGCACACACAGATTATTACTTGTTCTGGTCTATACAAATTTTTTTTAACTGTAAGACATTTACTTGAAATGACAATATCAAAATCATTTGGATCAGTTTTTTTTGTAAGCAACAATCAAAACTTTTATGAATGTGAAATCATGCTACTACCAGAAACGATGACAACAGGTATTTAACCAAAATAGTCTATATATAATTCAATAAAATATTTTTATTTATTATAAAAATATTGTTTTTTTTTTCACAGAAAAAAAAACATACATACTTTCCGAACAACCCAATAATTTAGAGCATAAATTTGCAGTTTCCTATTAAGAAATACTTAAAATATGCCATACAGACAATGTTTTTGTATTTTACACAATCCCTGGCAAAAATTGTGGAATCACTTCATCATGGTGTTTTTTACAGTGTTTACAGAATAAAAAAAACTGGGAATATTATAAAAGGAAAACATACTGGTCAACCATGAAACACATCAAAGCATCAGGGTAGGAAACTGAAAGCAATGTGTCTTGAAAATAGGAAATGTACAACAAAAGAAATGAATAGGAAGTGGAAAGAAGCAGGTATTAGTATTTATGACAGAACAATGAGAAATCTTTTGAAAGAAATGGGATTTTCATATACAAAAGCAAAACAAAAATCATCACTAACAACAAAACATAAGAAAATAAGCTTAGAATGAGCCAAAGCAATCACACACTGTATATGACTGGATGCAAGTGATATTTAGTGATGAGTTAGAAATTTACATTGATCATGAAGATGATGCTGGAACTTTTGTCTGGTACTGTTCTAATGAAACTTATAAGGAGACTGCCTAAAGAAAATGATAAAGTTTCCTATCTCGGTTATTATTTGAGGTTGCATGTCATGTAAAGGACTAGGCAAACTGGCCATTATTACAGCAGCAGTTAATGCCCAAGTATAGACTGATATATTGGAGAACTTTCTTATTCCATCCATTGAAAATATGTTTGGTGGTGATGTTATTTTTCAAAATTACAGTGTATTTTGTCCTAGGACTCAAACTATTAAAAATTTTCTTTACCAACAGCACATCAACACACAAAACTGGCCAGCACACAGTCCAGATCTCAACCTGACAGAAAACATGTGGTGGAAATTAAATAAATTGTCCAGGACAAAGCTTCATGCTGTAAATCAGATCTCTTGACTGCTATTCAGGAAAGATGGAAATTTAAAAAGTATTTTGTATTAATTACTTGTTTTATTTCTTTACTACATACTTAAAATGCTGTAAAAACATCATTATAATGAAATGGTACCGTAATTTTTGCCAGGAGTGGTATAAACTGTTTTCCTCTATGCATGTTTAGACTTCTGAAAACTGTATTCAATTAAATCAAGAATACTTTACAAAATCCATTCACTAAGAGCATTCACACTTACTTCAGGTTTGAAGGGGAAGTAACTTGTAAAAAATTCTTGAAGAAAAATAAAGAGCATATGCTGAGCAATGTAACAATGCAGTAGCTAGTCTAATTACAGTCTAGAAAATTCTTGAAAGCAAGAAAATATTTAATAGGCAGAATATTGAAAATATGCATTTATAATTCCTGAATTTTGGGTTGTAGGGCCTTTAGATTTCCATTTTTCTGTTTATTTTAGGGATTATCAACCAATACTCAAAGATAAATTTTTATCAAAAGCTGAGCCCTAGTTATCAGCCAAACACCACTAACTCAATATATTTTAAAAACACAAAAATTAAACCTTTTCAATTATTACATAGAAGACATTGATTACATAAATCTAAGTAGAATAAACATAAAAATGAAGTTTTTAGTGCTTTCTAAGTAGAAAGAGGTTTACAAATTTTAGTATATTATTATTATTGTAATAAAAAAAAAGGTAGGCCTATCAGAACAAATAAATAAAGAATCAAAATTAATTTATTGTGCAATGAAACTGCTTTTTCCACCCTCATTCATCATGTTCTATGATGTAAGCTAGATTTGATGAAAAATGATTGATTTTTCATTTACAGTAGAAGTTTGTTAATTTGGCACCTAATAATCCAGAATGTTTGGTAATCTGGTACCCTCTGAAAAGTAGCTGATAATCTGAAATTTCCTGATGATAATCCAGTATACTAGTATTTCATAAATTGGAACTTTTTTTGGATACATAGTACCCAGGATGAATATGGGTGTCCAGCTGTGCACATTTCTGCTATATGTCAGGAGGTTAACCATGGGATCAAGAACAGTTTGATTGAGAAAAATGACTGTTTGTTACAGGATCTTGTTTGTGTTGGTTAAACACTCACTGGAATAAAGTGTACAGCAATGTCTGCAATGCTCAGATTGTATATAACTTACCAAATTTTGAGAAAATAAAATACCCAGTAATCTGGCATTTTTGACCATCTGCACCTCTCTGGTCTCTTAGGTGCAGATTACTACTGTTGCATTCAATAATGTGAAATAGTTTTTTTTTTTTTTTATACATAAAATTTAAATTCTTTAGCTTACAAGGAAGCTAGAAAGCTTAAAGTTTGCTCCAGGCTCTCTTTAATGAAAATATAAAAATAATTATAATAATGTCTCTTTTCTGCTATTAAGTTTTGAATTTTCTCCTGTTAAAATGTAAGTAAACTTTCTAGTTATATAGAAATGGATTAATTATGATATGCTTCCTTTATTTCAAAACTTTGGCAGCTTTAAAAGTAAATTTTATAAAAATGAATTCTTTATTTTCTTTCTTTAAAAATTTTTCAATTTGAAAAGTTGAATAAGAAGTTTTAATTTTTTTTATCTAAAAAGTATTTTATATTTTATTTAAACAATTTTATAGATAAAATTTTTATTATTGTTTATTACATAAAATGACAATATTTTCATTATTTTTAAAAATAATTTTAGATCTGATACTGTTAATTCAACATCAAATAAAAACCATATGATAATGGCATCAACTCAAGGAAATTATTCTTACATCTGTAATTATTGTTCCAAGACATTCTGCTCAACTTCAGATCTAAAAAGGCACATGGATTTTCATAAAAGTAAGATTATTTTTATAATAATAATCAAATAAAATTAAATTAGTAAATAGATATTTTATTATCCAAAACTAATTTTATGTCATTTACAGTAATAACTAAAATTTTATTAAAATAAAAAAATCTTACTCTCATTTAATATTATTTGTCAAAATACTTTGACGTAAAACTTTCAAATATATTTGATCATGAATGAATGATTCATGTATTTTTTCAAATAATAAAAATTATAAATACAGTAGTCTCTGTAATCTAATATTATAAGACAAGCAGATGTCAGATTACAGCAGACTGTCAGATTCCTTGATTTTGTATGCATTGTACATACTGTACTGTAAAAGATGCACTTGGTTCACAGGTTATTTTATCATATTAATCACAATTGTGACTCTTGCAAATTGCATATGCACTAAACAACTAGTTACTGTCAGTTACTTGTACTAAACATCATCTCTGTCACATACATTGACAAGGGGTAACATGATAACTTCATGTACACCATCTGTGGAATATCATTACTGGATGTTGTGGACTGTTGTATTTAACTTTTACACCTTCTAACCCAAAATTAGTTTTATTACATTTTTAATATTTTTGTATGTAAAGGCTTATCTTTATATTAATAGCTATTGGTTAGTACTAGAAAGTCATCTTGGACTATTTTATTTTTATTAATATACAGTATTTCTAAATGTATTCTAAACATTTTATATGTGAAAATTATTCCATTACAAATTTCATATTTGCTTATTATTTTTTGATATTTTACTTATAATATCACCATAAAATTCTATCACTTCTAGGCATACTTCATAATTTCTATGCAACACCAAAACTAGCAGGAGCTTTACTATTTTTGATGCCTTACAGAATTATAAAATGTGAATGATATTAATTGAATAGTGAACTAATAAAATGGTTAAATAGATTGCATTTGTTAATTGTTATTTTATTTTTAATTTTCACATAAGAATCTGTATGCAGTTTATAGATTACTTTTTAAATTGCATATATATATATATATATATATATCTCATTAAAATAAACATATATAGATATATATGTTTATTTTAATGAGAATTTGCTCATCAAAGAGTTAATTGAGTATTATTTATTTATTTATCTTTACAAACAAATTAATAAAGTCTANATGAAAATATAAAAATAATTATAATAATGTCTCTTTTCTGCTATTAAGTTTTGAATTTTCTCCTGTTAAAATGTAAGTAAACTTTCTAGTTATATAGAAATGGATTAATTATGATATGCTTCCTTTATTTCAAAACTTTGGCAGCTTTAAAAGTAAATTTTATAAAAATGAATTCTTTATTTTCTTTCTTTAAAAATTTTTCAATTTGAAAAGTTGAATAAGAAGTTTTAATTTTTTTTATCTAAAAAGTATTTTATATTTTATTTAAACAATTTTATAGATAAAATTTTTATTATTGTTTATTACATAAAATGACAATATTTTCATTATTTTTAAAAATAATTTTAGATCTGATACTGTTAATTCAACATCAAATAAAAACCATATGATAATGGCATCAACTCAAGGAAATTATTCTTACATCTGTAATTATTGTTCCAAGACATTCTGCTCAACTTCAGATCTAAAAAGGCACATGGATTTTCATAAAAGTAAGATTATTTTTATAATAATAATCAAATAAAATTAAATTAGTAAATAGATATTTTATTATCCAAAACTAATTTTATGTCATTTACAGTAATAACTAAAATTTTATTAAAATAAAAAAATCTTACTCTCATTTAATATTATTTGTCAAAATACTTTGACGTAAAACTTTCAAATATATTTGATCATGAATGAATGATTCATGTATTTTTTCAAATAATAAAAATTATAAATACAGTAGTCTCTGTAATCTAATATTATAAGACAAGCAGATGTCAGATTACAGCAGACTGTCAGATTCCTTGATTTTGTATGCATTGTACATACTGTACTGTAAAAGATGCACTTGGTTCACAGGTTATTTTATCATATTAATCACAATTGTGACTCTTGCAAATTGCATATGCACTAAACAACTAGTTACTGTCAGTTACTTGTACTAAACATCATCTCTGTCACATACATTGACAAGGGGTAACATGATAACTTCATGTACACCATCTGTGGAATATCATTACTGGATGTTGTGGACTGTTGTATTTAACTTTTACACCTTCTAACCCAAAATTAGTTTTATTACATTTTTAATATTTTTGTATGTAAAGGCTTATCTTTATATTAATAACTATTGGTTAGTACTAGAAAGTCATCTTGGACTATTTTATTTTTATTAATATACAGTATTTCTAAATGTATTCTAAACATTTTATATGTGAAAATTATTCCATTACAAATTTCATATTTGCTTATTATTTTTTGATATTTTACTTATAATATCACCATAAAATTCTATCACTTCTAGGCATACTTCATAATTTCTATGCAACACCAAAACTAGCAGGAGCTTTACTATTTTTGATGCCTTACAGAATTATAAAATGTGAATGATATTAATTGAATAGTGAACTAATAAAATGGTTAAATAGATTGCATTTGTTAATTGTTATTTTATTTTTAATTTTCACATAAGAATCTGTATGCAGTTTATAGATTACTTTTTAAATTGCATATATATATATATATATATATATATCTCATTAAAATAAACATATATAGATATATATGTTTATTTTAATGAGAATTTGCTCATCAAAGAGTTAATTGAGTATTATTTATTTATTTATCTTTACAAACAAATTAATAAAGTCTATATAGAGATGTGATGACTATAAGAATATTTGATTGTTCATAAGTTTAATTAATAAAGTCTAGGACAGGGGTGGCAAACCTATAGCCCAAAGTGGCAAGTAAGGAGAAATCATCTGGCACATAACATATCATATGATTTTGATTTATCATCTGTGTTATTTTTTTTTTGTAAAGTATGTCATAAAAATTATTCTCATTTCACTGGATACACTTTGTTGTCATAATGATGTAATTGGTTCTAGAAAACTGTTTTATCTAGAAAAGTGTTATGCATGTGGGGTAGTACATGTTGTGAACAATTGTTTTTGTGCATGAAAAACATTAAAACTGCTGAAAGAAATAAGTTGGTTGATTCCCATTTGACTAAGATTTTTATAATTAATACTAGTATCATAAAAGCAGATATCAACAATATTATAAAAGGAAGGCAATGTCAAAAATCACATTTAATTTATTTTTATTTTGTGGGAGTTTTTTTTACTGACAATAAAATATATAATTACAAAAAATACTGTATTTGTTATTAAAATTTGATATTCACATTTTGAACTTTTTAAAAGCATATATTTATATAAAGTTCCTTTGTGGCCTGCTGATTATACATAAATTTCTAAATTGGTCCATTAGGAAAAAAGATTGGACAACCCTGGTCTAGACCAAATTCCATTTGAATTGTCATTGGAGTAAGTGTGTGTAACTTCTGATAGATGATTTAGCTATGTTTGTGTGAATGCAGAATTTTATGTTATCCATTTATCATACATGAAATAATATGTATTGTTCTGTTGTGTTTGAAGTTGTATCCATATTTAACAGTGTTTAACCTATTAGACAGTGGATTTAAGGCCAAAAAAAGCAAAAGTGGACTTAATGAGTCTCTCTGGAAAATGCATTGCTTTATGTGTATTTGGTTTATGTGTGTGTTGTGAAGTCCGAGGTGCAATGTTGTTCTCCAGTGTTTCATTGTGTTTTCTAAAATTGTAATGATTATTGGATGTATTTTCAGGAGTTGTTCTGGAAAATTTAAAAATATAGCCAACCATTTGTTTACCACTGGTAGTCAAGGGAGACCAAGGCAAATTTTTCAATTGTCAGCTTATGTCCAACACATGAATTTGAATGTTGTTAACTAGGGAGACATCAGAGCCAGTATTGTGCTGTGAACACGTAACAACCATTTTTGTTTCCTAGTTATACTTAAGTTATGTATCTAAAGCCAGGTGTTTATAGATCAACCACACCTGATGTTGGAAACAGAAACTGTTTAGCAGCTGCCCATTCTAGATCAGATCATGCTGCTTGTGGGTTTCTCTTTTTTTCATTTTCTCCCATAGACTGTACTGACGTAGGTGGCCCTAAGGGATGCTTGTGTTCTCATTGGCATTGCTCTATGGTTCAAAATAATCAACATCTAATCCTTTGCCGAGGGAGTTTATTTAAAAAACAAATGTTTCTGATCTACTTCATAGATCATCTTCAAGTTGAAAAAAACAAATATGGATAACCACAAAGAATAGAACATTAAATTTCAAAAATATCGACAACTGAGTAATTAAGTAAAATAATTAAAGTGTAAAAATACCAATTGTAAAAATAAATAACATACAACAATAAATAAGTAATAGTACAAGTCGTTAACAGTTAACAAAAATTATAAATGCTCTCATAACGTGAATTGCGAATCAAGTCGTCATTCATAAGCCATTTGTAAGTCTTTTAATAGCAAACTTCCATGCTGAGGGTAGGCCCTCCACATCTCTGGCGTTTATACATCTATCATCAAGTTTGCTTCTGTGTATTTCCATTTTTTCGGCTGTCTTCGCTAAAGTTGGAGAGTGTATTTGCTTAATGATTTCAGCTTCTTCCCATCCAACTACGGAACCTTGGGCTTGAGCCATCTGGGCCAGCACAGTTGTTTGATTTTTTCCTAACATCATATTTATGCTCTCTGACCCTTACCCCCAATTTCCTCGTTGTAACTCCTATGTACTCCTTTTTTAATCCTAATTGTTGGTTCTCATACGGGATCTTATAAACTCCTGCTTTATCTTCTTTCTTAATATCCCCTTTATCGTTTCTTAGAATTTTAAATTAATTAGGAGCTCGTTTTAAAATCACCGTTGATTCTTTTATGTCCGCAATCTCCTTCATAACGCTTCTTACATTTTTGTTGTAGGTGAATTTTATGTATTTACTAGGTCTTTGTTTAGAGACCTTTGTATCCTTTATCTCAAAGTTTCTAACAATGCCGGCAATTATGTTTTTCCTGTAGCCTAAGGATTCTGCTATCCGTTTAATCCTGTCGATTTCTTTGTCTCTGTCCATAATATTGCCTCAGTATAAAAAGGCCCTTCTAACTAGGGCACGAAATGCAGCCAATTTATAACGAAATGGATCATTAGAATGTGTGGGGATATATAGTGGGCTATGTGTAGGTTTGGTGTACACATTGGTGGATATATGCCCATTCTTAAAGACAATATTGATGTCTAAGAAATGTATAACTTTGGAACTTTTTTGTTCTAGCTTCAGATTTAGGCCATCTTCGTTGTCGTTGATACTTTTTATAAAGTTACTAATTGCTCTATTGTTTTTCCATATTATAAAAATGTCATCAACATATCTCTTGTAGTAAACAATATTACTCCTGAAGCTATGTACAACTTTTCTAATTACCATTTCACATAGGAGCCCCGAAATTGGGCTTCCCATAGGAACTCCCCTATTCTGTTTGTATGTTTGGCCTTCAAATCCAAAGAAGGATTCACAGCATACGAGTTTAGCTATCTCTAAAACTTTGTTTCTGTGGTGTGCTAACTCTGGGTTTATTTTAAACAAGAATCCCAAGAGCGCTTCCAAACAGGACTCAATCTTAATGGAGGGGTATAAACTCTCGTAGTCTAATGTTGTTCCAATTTCCTTATCCATCAAAGTTATGTCTTGTAATTCTTTAACAACTATTGTGGGATCTTTTGCAACGCATATGCATGGTAAGCAGGAGTTGTAAATTCAAGGTCCTGCTCCAGTCGAATTCTTTTCTTCCAGAATATTCTAAATTATTCAAGTAAATATTAATTTAATTAAAATTATTAAATTTAATAAGAGATTGCATCTAACACTTACCTCTAGTACCAAATTACTTAGAATCTAATTATTAATAATAGTAAAGTAGCCCAATTTAATACATGTATGGCTTAAAGTTACAATTCCAAATTTAATATCTTAGTATAATCTTTCTGATAAAGAAAGGCAAGTGCTATATACTCTTTGCTTTTCTTTTATATACTGGAAGCTCTAATAAAGCATACAGTTCTATGTTTTATTGTTATTGTTTTTTCCTTTGCTTTGTAGAAATAATGGATGTATTTCATTCTGAATGCATCTTCAAAATTGTAATATGTTTTATAGTTTTTAATATTGTCATGTTTTTTAAATAAAATGTCAATTTGATTGATATAATCATTTAATTAATTTCAGATATTCGTCCTTACAAATGTCCTTCATGTGAATATCGCAGCCGCACTAATAGTCAATTAAAGGTTCACATGATGAGGCATCAAGGTATGTATTTTGCAATTCATAATTTATGCATATTTAAAAAACATCAATAATAGAAATACATTTGAATTTGATTATTTTAAATTATTGGATAATGTTTGCTAGTATTCTTCTTGAAACTTAAATTGTATTAAATTAGTGTTTAAAAAAGTAGATAATGAATTTTTTAGTATAAATTTGGATAATTTGAAGTTGTTATATCTCTTATTGAAGAAATGAAATTTGAAATCAGAAAGTAGTATTTCAGTTAGCTGAGCTATGGAGCATGTGTATTTTAGGGTTTTCCAAACTCCTAGAGCATAGAAAATCTTGTTATATGTTTTATAGTTTAAATGGCATATATATCTAGTTAGCAGAGTTTTTTGGTCATGTTTTTATGATTTCCAAGCATAAAATGCACACATTTTTATCATTAGATTAAAAAATTGAAGTAATTAAAGGAGTGGATAAAAAAAATAGAAAGGAATATCATGTGAATTACAGACAAACACTAGCAACTTACAGAAAACTAATTTAATTTTCAAAAATAGGTAATTGAAATATTTGGATTACTTAATGTTTAAATTAAAAACATTTGAATGTATTTAGAAAATACACAACACACAAAATAAATGTATTAATATATCTGTTTTCATTTTCAATTTGCACTGCCTATCTTCCAAATTTTGCCACTAGGGACACTGCTGTCGTTTGCATTAGATCAGGCATAGTTGCTTTACTATACAGTTATCTCACTTGCATAGCTGTAGCTCTCTCCGTTCACAAGAATTTTCTGGTTAAAGGGACTGTCCTATGCACCCTGTATAATATAAACATCAACCTGATTTATTTGTATTGCCAAACAATCCACTGGATTATCCATTAAGCTGTTTTAAGACTAGTAGATAATTAAATGCAAATCAGTTTGTCTAGAGGTAGGTGGATATGCTGTCATTCATTGTAAATTTAATAATTAGAAATAAATTAACTTTAATTTACAATATTCTGGAAGAAAATTAGCCCAGAGTTGGACTCAAAACTGCAACTCCTGCTTATCATGCAGATGCAATGCCAGTTACACTACCCAGACCTCCATTCAACCTTTGCTTCCAGAACTACTAATTAATTTAGATATAACCATATTGATTACTCACGTTGCTGATTGGGGATAATTTAGCACCCATGGCCCTCTATGGCTCTCAGTTAAAATTAATTTATTTCAAATCATTAAATTTACCATGAGATGGCAGCATAACTGCTTACTTCTAGCCAAATTGATTTGTATTTAATTATTTACTAGCCTTAAAATAGCCCAATAGATTATCTGATAGATTGTTTGATAATATAAATGTACTCAATTTAGAAATATCAAGTTTAGTATTATATTCATTTCTTGTCATATTTGATCTGTTGAAGATTATTATTTTAAACATTTTCACTCATCTTTGATTGTTATGCCAGTTCATGATATTAAGTATCATTTTTAGGTCTTATCTTATTAAACGTTGATGGATGACACATTACTCCATAATTTTATGCTTATGATATTAGTTTTTTGAAAATTATTGTAATTTTCTCCCTAGCAGTAATTTTCTATAATTCATGGATTATGTGTTTAAAATACTTTCCAACTTTGGTAGGCTGGATTGTAGATTCTCAAATTATAATCTGAAGCAAGTTTTTTACATCAAAAAAATGGTCCTATAATCATTTTACTTTTAATTATGAGGGCTTCTTTACATGATAAAACATGATGGGAAGTCATTTTTGTGTGTCAGGTGAATACAAAAGACAAAAGGTGCTGACAGCCCTATTCACTTCTACAGTATTTATGAATTTAATTGGAATTTTGAAATTAATTGGATTATAGTTTTATTATACATTCATCAGGCCTCCAGTAAGGATCTACAAGTTATTACATGCTTAAAATATGTTTTAGCTTAATTAATAATTTATAGCATTTGACTCTGACATCTTGATCAAGAAGACCTGAAAGTCTTCTTTAAATGACATGACAAGAATTGTCTTATTCACAGTTGATACAGAGAAAGCTTGTTTCAGTGACAAATAATCCTTATCTCTAAGTCTCCAGAAAGTTTTTATAGAAGTGTGATTTAATTATAATATTTGATTAATACAAAGATTCATGAAAATACTAAGAATACAATTACATTTAAAGGAATCAAAAATCATACTGAGGATGTATTGCAATCCTCATATGGAATCAATTTTATATTTATTGTTAATAATAAATTAAATAACTAAAAATTATTTCACTTAAAATTTTTTAATTTTAGATTCAAACAATAACCCCAGACTGAGCAGCTGTGATATAAAATATAATCAGACAAAATGTATGTCATTTATAAAAAGAAAACAATTTATTTTTCAAATATTATATTAATTAATATTCTAAGGCTGGTCTTATGTCTGAGATGATGTAATAAGTCTAGGAATAAAGAGGCCATCATAGTTCTCACAAGTATAAAATTAATATACAAGGGTGTTTCAATAAGTAATGCCTTTTATTTTTTTAAACAAACATTTTAATGTGTACACAAAAACATGAATACAGGTATACCTCGAGTTATGTTGTTCTTGATTATATGTTAATATAATCAAGAACGACATAACTCAACATAATATATTGAAAATAAAAATCAAGTTTAAGTCATTTTATTCAACTTTATGTCTGTCCACAATAAATATTGAAATTGTAATATAACTAGAAAAATGTTAAAAGCGCACAAAATCATATTAAAATACATTTACAGTAAATGTTAATATAATCATCATAAATCATAGAGAACGAAATATGAAAACATCTGTGACTCTGTGTTGTCATCTTATTTAGTGGTCTTTAAGAGCTCAATATTGGCATTTTCTACAGTAGTTCCAATATCTACTGTTTGGTGGTGTTCTTGATTATATGTTAATATAATCAAGAACGACATAACTCATGCCAGTCGTTATTAGTAAATTTAGTAAAAAATAAACTAATTTATGTTATCACAAAATAATTTTAATAACTGTATTTGTTATTAACCTTACAAAATCATCTTATTTTATAATATGTTAGAGCAAACCACATTCACAAATAAAGATTCCGCAATGTACTGTAAACATGTATATTTACAAGTATGTACGTGTGAGAATCTGGAAATTCAGGAGAGGGTCATTGTGAAAATTAACAAAGTAGAGAAAAATAATTATAAAATTAAGAGAAAATAATATTTTTAAACTTTAATGAATTTTACAAAAAAATGGATGAAACTTTCGATTTTGAAAGGAAATTGATTTCCTTTCCCACGCCGACTCATGATGAGTCGATGAGTTTTGCACTAAAAGTTACTAGAGAGCCAATAAAAGGGACGTTTTCCTGCCATTCAAGGCAGTCCGTCGAAAAGAGGTTGCCACACGAAAAGAGCTTGCCCTAAGATAAAGGCAGTTGTCATACAAAGTGTACGTTATACAAATCAGTTAAATGAAAGTTATAAATATATAGCAATAAACGAAGTATACGACAAGATAGTTAAAAGAGAAGTTATTTAAAGGACTTTCCAAAGAAACTGTTAGAAGAAGAATACCCAGAGTTGAAGAAGACCCTCATTCAGAGAAATATTCAAAAGACCTGGAGAAGGTAATATGATCAGAGATAGATTGATGTGATCTCTCTCTCACGCGTCAGGTTTAGAATAAGATTAAGTTAAGTCGTAGTTTAGGTTTAGGTTTATTCTTTTGTATACTTTTATATTTTGATTTATTAAATGTTTTGTTTATTATTATAAAAATGGTTTGGTTAATATTGGTTATTCATATTCATTTGTATTTAAATTTCCTTCGCTCCTCTTACAAGTTAGGGATAACACGTGTTAATCCGCGTGTAAAATAACTGATTAACTGGTGTCAAGGATCCTGACGTGATCTAGACCTTACTGTCCAGATCTTTCTCTTTAACATATTAGTTAAAGCCCTCCACACACTATTTCTTTAGATAGAAAAGCCATTCTTCTAGACAACCCGAGGGCTATTCTAGAGAATAGTCGCCAATTAAGTGATACTAGAGTCTTACCTACTCCGTATCCCCGGCTAGCCCCTCACATACATACTGTACATGTATTCATAAATTTAGATTACTTTTTTCCTGTGCTATATTAAAAACTAAAATTTATTTGTTTGTAAGCTTAAAATAGATTCTTATTAATCATATATTATTAAAAATGCATTTATAAATAAAATACAGAACAGGGAATGGTTATTTGTGGTTTAGCCTAGTGACAAGTAAATTCAACTTATGTCGTCTCTCCTGGAACCAATTACTGACATAAGATGAGGTAAACCTGTGTAGTAAATAAAGTATGAACTTCTGGCAACACTATTGCATGATAGGAACACTTGTGTTGCTTGTCGGACATTTCTGACAAATGGAAAGAAAATAGTGTGTATACTATCATTGTCCACACTCCAAGAGCAGCAGATTGTTATTCATTTAATATGGGCAAGGGGCAAGAAATATGAACAAACTCATGTAGAAATGCAGAAAGTGTATGGTGGTGATTGCATGGACTATTCATATGTCCATCGATGATGTGAATGTTTAAAAATGGTCATCAGTGTGTGATTGATGAGCACAGGTCAGGTCTTCTGCCACACTCACTGCTGTTCATCAAACAATTCAAAGCAACCGCCGCATTTGCTTGAAGATGATGTTGGAAAAATTGCCTGGAGAGAGGTTCCATTCTGACGAGGAGGTTAAATCGGCTATTTGCAGATGGTTGTATGGCCAGGAGCCAGCATTCTACAACACAGGCATCTTCAAGCAGGTATACCGCTGGCACAAGTGATTGAACTGAATGTTAAGTAGCCTAATCCATATATTCCGTATTTCTATATGTATTAAAACTTTAGCTTAAAAAAATAAAAAGCGTTCTTATTGAAACCCCCTCGTAGATTTTATTATAACTTTGAATATCAGATTTCTATGTCAAAGAATTTAAACAAAAATTCAGAAAAGTATATTAAAACAATTAATAAGATAAAATATTAAAATTAGCCGATTCTATAAAATATCTTTGTTCACTTCAGTTTGTGAAAAACTTTTGCAATAAATCATTATGATAATATACTCAATGAAATATTTGTAAACATTTTATTCTAAAAGAATAGTTATTTAATGATTGTCGTATTTAGAAGCAAAGTAAAATAAATTATTTTGTACAATAATTGAATTTAAACAAATAATTAATTTTATGAGTAATAATCAAAATTTCTTATTTTAGGAATTCGACAATATCTGTGTCATCCTTGTAATTATGGAGGTGTGACGCAATCAGATTTGAACAGACACTTAAAAACCAGAACCCACATTCTGCGTACTCGTACAATTTGCTCATCCTAAAGGTGGTGCTTGATATAAAGTTCTTATTTTCTTTTATATTTTTGTTTACAGGATAACAAAACATTTTGTAAGTTTGGGAGTGCCTTAGCTGGATAGAATACTTCTTTTCTATTCAAATGATTAAATTTTATAGAAAATATATAAGAAAGTAAACTTCAGTAAAATAAAAGTATTATATAGTTTATTTTGGACTTTATTACAGGTTAAACATTTTCTGAATTTATATACATATATAACATGAGTTCAACTCAACATGAAATTCTTTAGAAACATTTATTCATTATTGTTTTTATAGTAAATTAATAAATCCTTAGTCCATTGAAGCACAATAAAAATGCTAGAAATAGCATTTTTTTTCCCAAATAATCAGGGATTTTAAATTGTTTCATGAAAAAATTTTTAGTAATTCTTTAATGAAAAATGACAATGATATATAAGACTATGTCAGATATTATTTACAAATTATCACATTGTTGAAAATTTTGTTGTATATTGAAAAATCAAAAAAGAAAAATCTTAAATATGCAAATGTTTAATTATACTATATTGAGTTTTATTAATATTTTATATTTTTATTGTATTTCTTATATGATTCCATAACTTTTTGTTAATACAGCTTAAAAAAAACTGTGATTTTAAAGAATTTGAAATCTGTTTTAACAATGAATTCATTTGCTGTTAAAAGTATATACAATTACTAGTTGTATTAAATCTAGTGTAATGTATAAGATTTCAAAGATAATAGTTTTGTGGATGACTATGGTATTCACTGTTTTGTTATATTGATTTATGATGGATATACATTTTTCTAATTTCAGTCAATTTATTACTGTTTATTTAACAGAATTTATTTCCAGTAAATGTATGAAATATGTAACTAAAACTCAGAAATGTGTCTACTTTTAACTTTTTTAATTCAAAAAGCATATAAGAACTGTTAATTTAGATAAAACTTTAAAAGACTCAAACAATAAATTATTGAAGATGTAAAAGTTGTTTAAAAAAATAAACAATGTAAAAATATCTTTAAAATAGTTTTTGTTTGTGAAGAGTTATATTTATATTTTTCTAATTTGTGCTATATATATTTATATATATGCAAATTATATTGCTATATATATATACATAATGTATATATTAATATTCATGCATATACAGAAATCACTCCTTCCATTGAAAATTCATATCTTTTGAAATTTTTTGTTGAAATAATAAATGTATAAAGCTAGAAAGAAAAAAAAGTATATATATATAAATATATAATATGTATGATATCTTATTTAGTATTTTATTGTTATAATTTTATTATTTTTGTTCTTTGGTTTCCAAATATGGTCTTATATAATGAAAACTTGCATTATTGCTGTTATAACAAATAAANATATATATAAATATATATGAAATCTGATGACTGGATGAAAAATTTGTGATGTGAAATGTGAATAGATATATTGCTCATGTCTTTCAAGTTATCTCTGGTGACAAATGTTAATAAATTGATCAAATGCTTATAGATGCAACATTATCTTATTAAATCAATATAGAATATTTGAAAACCTTGGTGATAGTTTCTATAATCTAGTTGTGAATTATGTTGTCAGCATGTATATTAAATTTCATTATTTTACAAAATAAAATTGTTGTAGTTATTATATTTTAATTTATATGGAGTCATGTATTTAAATTTTTTAAAATTTGTTCACTTATATCTGTCTTAACCTAAAGAAATCATAATTATTTATTAAGGAAATGATCCTAAATTTATTATATAAATGTTATTTCTACCGAATTATGTATTATTATAAGACAGTGGAATAGCATTTTAAAGCTGTTTAATGATTATTAATAAATGCAAAAATTATTCTTAAATATTCCAAGATTGCAATGACTCAATAATTCCTTAAATAAAAAATAGTTTTATTTTTTTAATGACATTGATATTAGAAAATATTTCAAAGTTCTTTCATTTGTATAACTTGAAGTTTACTAACATAGTTTGAAATGTAATATGTTTCCAAAGTTTAAAAAACAATATATAATTAGATTCTAATTTTACTGTAATTTGATATTTTCAAAAATTTTTGTAACTTTTATTTTACAAAAAATTAATTCAGTTCAAATGAATGATTTACAATATATAAATAAATGTTTATAGTAGTACATATAATTATTAAACGATTTATTAATTTAAATTTATTTTGTTAAAACAAATAAAAAAATTTTTTGTTAAATCTATATTTATGTAATTGTTGGGTCATTCAACAGTCTGAAGTCTCCAATTTTTTAAATCCCAAGATTGCAATATAAAAAATTTCTAATAATTTAATAAAATACATGAATTTCACACCTTATATCTGGCATATCTAAATTTAACATTATTTGTATAGAAATGGATTTTAAAATTAGAATAAATTTAAAAATAGAAGATCTATTTTTAATAGAATTTGCTGGAGACAGCTTGTTGCCCAATGTGCTCAATTATGGAGATGGATNATGAACGAGTTTATCATCCATAATTACTACACCATCACAAAACTCAAAACAAACATGACAGCATACAGACAACAACTACACCATAGATTCACGCAACAATATCCTCACCTCACTGTCACTGAACAAAGGGTTGTCGATCAAAAGGAACAATTATACACAACAACCTTATCCCACAAACAACACTTGAACTTATCAAACAGGTTGCTGATCAAATACATCAACAGACAGAAACATTTAACATTATTAATGAAGATCACATAACCTGTCAGGATAATCCAGAAACAAGCATTGATAATAACACACATACAACAACTACCACTAATGATACTACAGGCACTTCCTCATCCATCACTGATAACATAGACATAGAATTAGTTAATACAATCTCACTTATATTTCAGGAAACACTCACTAAAAGATTGCAATATAAAAAATTTCTAATAATTTAATAAAATACATGAATTTCACACCTTATATCTGGCATATCTAAATTTAACATTATTTGTATAGAAATGGATTTTAAAATTAGAATAAATTTAAAAATAGAAGATCTATTTTTAATAGAATTTGCTGGAGACAGCTTGTTGCCCAATGTGCTCAATTATGGAGATGGATATAAAAGAAAGATTGCAACCAAACCTAACTTAGTGATCCACATATGAGAAAAATAAAATTCACATATCTCTTTCTTACTGCAATTTACTGATATAAGTTATTCTGAGTTTATATCGCACTGTTTTCTCAACTTTGTATACCTTTCTCAAATTTTTTACACCATCCCAAGTATGAGCAAATGAGAAGTTCCAAATAAGAAAATGTTTTGTAAGATTGTCCTTAACTCTTTTTTTTCCCACAAGACCTGTTGTTTTGTCCAAAATCCTGTGATGATTTTTAGGAACATATTGTTCCTAAAACTTTTCCCCTATATAACAGTATTTTAGCACATACTGTTATATACAGGAATAAATATATATTTTCTAAATGCTAAAAAGTGGGTGAATGGTTAATGAACAATTTGGACTGCGAACAGATCGGACAATGTACTTGACAGTGACACTTTCGCAAAAGATTTTGGACAAACATCTGACAGAACAAATATAAGTGACAATGCTTTTAAGATTTGTAAAACTATATTTTACTGGTATCTATGAATGGTTTATGAAACAAGACTTTCACAGTTGCAGTTTACTAACATGATATAAACTAGTGCAGTTTACTAACAGATATAAACTAGTGCAACCTTTTTTTGCACTAGTTTATATCTGTTCTCTGAATTTTTGTAAGTGTTGTACTGAACTTTTTATTTAAAAATCTGATAATAATATAGGACTTAAAAACAGTGGTGTCAAAAACTGTGTTCACTATAGAAACTTAGCAAGAGATAATAGCCAAGGTAGAGAGTGGGCAGATGATGTCTAATGTTGCTAGGCAATATGGCCTCAACAGGTGTACAATGAGCACAATCTTAGCAAAGAAAGATATAATCAAAAAGCTCAAGCAAATAAAGTAACAAAAATCACATCTGAGAAACAAAGATGTGCCATCCATGAAAAAATGTAATAACAAACTAAAAGAAATCTCTCCATGTAAATAAATATATTAAGAAATTATATAATTATTTATTTATTTTTTGGGTTGCCAGAATGAATTAAACAAATTCCAATAAAAATCTGTAGTAAATTGATAATCAGTTAACAAACAATTCAGGTCGTGAACATTATCTTTGAACAGATTATGTTCATTAACTGATCACTCACTGTATCTTCAAAATTAATTTTGAAGATGCTATTTTGAAAATATTTACTAAATACTTCAAATAATAATTTTATGCACATATTATTATTATTATGTGCATAAAATTATTATTTGAAATATTTAGCAAATCCTTGCTAATAATAATAACTCTCTCGTGGTCACCACCTGGACATGGTTGGAGAGCCCAGTAATTTTACTGATCCATAGAGCAATGTAGGTTGGAGCAAAAGCTCCTGGTAGGGATGGAATACCCATGTCAGTTAGGTCTATGGCAAGAAATGAAGCTAAGAATGACCATACCCACATTCTGTGGAGATATTGATTGTGGTAGTAACCAGATCTAAGTATGAAACCGGCTCAAATGTTGCTGGGGTTAACAAGATCCATGTTTGTGGCTTAGGCAGAGGATCATGTTCGAAAAATAGGCTACAGTCTCCCTTGGTTACTGGTGGTGAAAGCAGCACAGCCCAAGCATGGCTACTGCAATGCCCTCAGCTGAAGTGAGGAACCAACCTAGCCCTGGTGTTTCTGTGGCAATGCATCCACAGACCACAAAGGCTGGAAAACCACGCCAACAGATGAAATTGACAATAGAAATGAACGAGTTTATCATCCATAATTACTACACCATCACAAAACTCGAAACAAACATGACAGCATACAGACAACAACTACACCATAGATTCACGCAACAATATCCTCACCTCACTGTCACTGAACAAAGGGTTGTCGATCAAAAGGAACAATTATACACAACAACCTTATCCCACAAACAACACTTGAACTTATCAAACAGGTTGCTGATCAAATACATCAACAGACAGAAACATTTAACATTATTAATGAAGATCACATAACCTGTCAGGATAATCCAGAAACAAGCATTGATAATAACACACATACAACAACTACCACTAATGATACTATAGACACTTTCTCATCCATCACTGATAACATAGACATAGAATTAGTTAATACAATCTCACTTATATTTCAGGAAACACTCACTAAATATACAGGTACAGATCTCCCACAAAGACCACAAACACCAAAAATCAACACGTCAAAGGTAATAGGAAAAACACTAGATTATGTAAACACTCACTTACTACTACACTACATCCATTTAATTTTTACACTCTCAGACATTCATACATTAGTTTATGCTGGGGCAGTCACAGTAGTAACACACCATGGTCTGAAAATACAATCACAGACAGAAACACACAAAACACAATTCTATCACAAGCCACGCGTGCGAGAAAATACAAGATGTCTGCGGAACACGTGTCGGGCTATCAACAGCGAAATAAGAATGATATTGTATTTCGAGAGAAGATGACATCTGTCTATTATTATAATAATACCTAACGATAAAATAAATGATTTAGAAAAGTTTTTCTTGTTTAACTGCTTTCCCTATGACTTTTTCTGAAAAATATTTTGAATGAAAAATATTAAAATTCTACAAAATAAACCATTTTGAACACTCTTTTTTATTATTTATCAAAAAAAATATAGTTCTGGCATAAACAATGTTAAATTTTAACTGATGTAATTTTGCAAACGCATCTTTTTTTATTTATATGGATATCTTAAGGTCAGTTTTTACGCTAATGTTGCTAATGCACCATTTGAGCAAAAAAAAAAAATTGTTAAAGAAAAATTTTCTGTTAGCGAACCCTTTGTTAAATATTTTGAATATCACCACTGGTTACAAGTAGTTTTTGCCTCATAACTTTTGAAATAAAGCACCAAAACATTTTGAAAATTTAGACATATATGCAAATTTACATGACGAATAAGAAAATAGTAAAATATCTTGTCAATATGGTGACTCAGTAGCTTCAAGACATTGGAATCCAAAGAATGGACTGGCCATCCAGGTCTCCAGATTTGAACCCAATACAGCATGCTTAGGATGCCCTTGGAATATGTGTGAGAAGTCTCTGTCCCCCACTCAGAAACCTTAATGAGGGTTCAGGACTGCTCTCCAAAGAGAATGGACTTCAATTCCTAATGAATTGATTAATAACCTTGTAAAGAGTATGAAAAGCAGGTGTCTAGCATTTATTGCTGTAAGGGGTGGTCATATGCCCTACTGAGTGAATAAATTTGTTATTTTAATAAAGTTTCTTTTATTTTAAATTAAGAATTAAAAAAAAATTGTAACTTAACTTTTGCCCTCCAATATATAAAGACCAATTGTCAAAGGAGAACTGCCGAATTTGCATCTTATCAAGTTTGTAGAAACTGAGCAGTTTAAGTGGAAAATCATTTAAAAAACCATAATTGAGCCTTTTCTAATTTTTCTACAAAATTAAACACCTCAAATTGGAAATATACAACTTAAACTCAATTTAACTATTGAATCAGAGAGTCTAAAATAATTATTGACAGAAAACATCATTTTTGTTACTAATTTCATTATATTTGAATTTTTTGTTTGGAATCTAATCAAGTTTTGTTTTCTTTTCAAGATGAAAAGAAAATAAACTTTGAGAGGGAAAATAAATGCCCAAGTATTTGAAATGAGACCAAATTTCCAATTTTTTGCCCAACAAAAAGAAATTATCTGCCTTCCGAAGTTTTCCTCCTCTGTGAAAAATATCAGTATTTTTTATTTGTCTTCATTAATTGTAAATCTATTGTTTTTACAGTATCGGGCCAAAAAATTTTTGAAAGGAAACAACAGAATTAGATAACAATATAATATCATTTGCAAATAAAAGACAGTCCAACTCAATCTGTGGAGACAATATTATACCCATAATTATTTTTTCCCATATAAAACCCAGAAAATCATTTATAAATAAATTCAAGAGAACAGGACTCAGAGGCTCACCCTGTGATAATCCCTTATTAGATTTCCAAGATCCATTCCAATAAAATCCTCAACAATATAACTGGTATTATAGAATAGCTGTTTGAGTAAATTAATGAATGAATTGGAGATATGCCACTTAGCAAGTTATCCACCATAAAATATTATGATCTATAGAATCAAATGCTTTTTTCAAATCTATAAATCCTGTATATAACTTATGGCATTTCCTTGATACCATTAACTGATTAATTCCCTGTGGAATAAAAAGATTATAGCCAACTCCTGTTTTTGAAGAAAGCTCCTGATTCAGGGATATAATATTAAGTTTCTCAATCCAAAGTTTCTAACAGTTTACCAATATGGAAGAAAAGATTTTTCAAAATACATTAATTAAGGATGTTGGTCTATTACTTGAGTAAATAAATAAGTAAATAAAATTTATCATATGTACAGTACATTGTTTGACATATACAATACAGTACAAATTTAATTTATACAATGTACGAGGAGAGTCTGATATTAAAAGGTACAGGCCAAAATTACACTGACATTTATAATTTTAAAAAATATTTAATACATTCCACAAAAACTACATACTTTTGTTTATTTCTCGACATAATCGCCGTAAACGTTGAGACATTTATCCCAGCGTGGCACTACTTTAAACATCCCTTCATGGCACTGTTGCTTGCCAAGTTGCTTGAAGTAGTCCAGAACAGTTTCTTCCAATTCCTCATCTGCAAATCGTTTCCTCACCAAAAATTTCTTTAAAGGTCCAAATAAATGAAAATCCAAGGGAGCTAAATTTGGACTAAACAGAGGATGTTGCAGGACCTCCCAATTCCACTGTGCCAACCACAGTTTGGTTTGATTTGATGTGTGGAGTATAGTCCAGATTTAGCTCCCTTGGATTTTCATTTATTTGGACCTTTAAAGAAATTTTTGGTGGGGAAATGCTTTGCAGATAGGAGGAATTGGAAGATACCATAATGGACTACTTTGAGCAATTTGACAGGCAGCAGTTCCATGAAGGAATGTTTAAAGTAGTGTCACACTGGGATAAATGTCTCAGCATTTATGGCAATTATGTCAAGAAACAAACAAAAGTATGTAGTTTTTGTGGAATGTATTAAATATTTTTTTAAATTATAAATGTTAGTGTAATTTTGGCCTGTACCTTTAATATCGGACTCCTCACATATTATTAAAATATACTTAAAAAGTAAATTATTTCAATGTTTATTTATAAAATGGAATAACTTGAAGTCACAATATACTGATAACAATCTTCATTATTAAATATCAATAAACATGAACATCCATGCTCAAAATGGAATACAGATATTTTGAATCACAGTATTTAGTGAACAAAATATAATGTTCACTAAAAAGTTCAACAAAGTTATGTTGTCAGATGGTAACAATTGCTGAATTTTAATATAAAGGTGGTGTAGAGTTATAGTGAAAAATAAAAGTGCAAGTTTTGATATTAAACTTATTAAGTAAAGAAAACATCATACCTTTCAGCACAAGTATTGTTTCTGACTAACATTTTTGGCTTCTTTTATAGGCCTTCTTCTAATCTGTTAGGACTTTTACCATTTGACTGTTTTAATTCAGGATGCCCACAAATGTGATGTATGATGAACATAAAATATAAATTTTATATTTTAAAGGATGAAATGTCCAGGATATGTGGGACTGTATTAATGATTGCCAGGATTTATGAGATGGTTTTATATGTAATGGAATGTTAAAAATATTAACTTTCATGTAAATTTATGAGTTATGGGCACCTCGTTGAATTTTCGTTTTTCAGTTTTCAAAACAAGATTTCCAAGCTACCAATAAGGATTCATAATCCTTGCAGTTTATACAAGTTCCTTCTAAAGATGTCATATATCTTGAGTACCTTTAAATGCCTCAGATTGTTCTCATTATTGACTTATTTGATTAATTTGGTTTCATCCATATTTGAAATTACCCCAAGGATCTGCAACAAAAATGGTCAGAGAAGTGCTTGATTTTTTGTGTTTGATGTCAAATTTATGTTCTCTAACAAGTAAGTCAAGTGGACAATGATCTGGTGGTTGTACCTATTTATGTTAATTTGTGATAGGGATGGAATATATTTCTAGAGCTTTTTTCATGCTATTATTGTCTTTGCTATTGTGTAATAATTTGTAAATAGCAGGTTTTGGTGATAGCAAATGCCTGCTTATAATTAGGAGACAATCTGTTTATAAATTGAATTTCATATAAGATTAAAAATGACTTTTATAACCTTGGTTCTGGTTGGATGGTAGTAGTATGTTCATTGGGGGTTGTTCTTGGACTGCAATTTCAAAGAATTGTAGACATAAATTCCCACTGTTGTTTGTCCTTCTTTAATGTCGAGAATAGAGTTAGATGGATGAAAACAGAGATCAGATATGGAAACTTTAGGGGCAGGAGGTCCTGATTAACTGTATATAACTTCTGATGAAAACTGGAAGTAACATTATTTCAATTCAAAAATTTTCTCTTGTAAGAAGTTAGATGATAGCATGACTCTGTTGCTAACAGAAAAAGTATTATGCACAGGGACAAGACCCTACTAATTTGATGTGGAGAGCATATATTTTAAATTAAATAAATTTAAAAAAATGATTAAAAATTGCAGCCCAGCATTGTGATGATGTCACAATAAATAATTGCTTATTAACTTTAAATTTATCACAATTAATACGCTTCAATCACATTTCATGCAAATGCTTCTTTAGAAACTTGATACATAAGACTTTATAAAGTGTTTTGAAAGACAGACAAACTGATACACTAGAAGAAAGGTCAAGTGTAACAAATTATACAACTATATGTGCAACTGTCAGAAGAAAGAGAACATGTCAAAAGACAACCATAACTAACAGTTCAAAACATGGTCTTTAGGTGCTGTCACATCTATTCTTGATGGCTGGTGTAAGATCTGGTATATATAGTTGGTCTTGCTTCACTTTAGGCTTGTTACAATGTATTGTATTTGAACAGAACAATGTACATAGTAATGGAACAAACTTTTAAAAAACTTCCATCACTGTATAGTTCATTCTGTTCAAATACCTGAAGAAGTCTAAAATCAAGTAGGCTTAGGTAAGCTTACTGTTTAATATAAAGTTGATAACTTTGTATTTTATAAACTACTAAATGACACAGAACACTTGTTTAGCTGTTAAATTTTTAATACTCACAAAAAGTACAAGCATACAATTTATATGTAGTTGTTATCTAAGGATATAACAAATACAAACAAAAGATACATCATAATGTAATTATCTAATATGGTCTACGATTTTTCTTTTCTCATTTATCCCAACATATTCATTTGGATGCAACTAACAATTCGAAATATGAAATTTGGTCCTTTAAAAACATTTATAAAGAAGAGTAATTCTTAATGTAGAAGACATGGTTGCTGTATCTTCAAATTCTGTGTGTAGTGTCTTTGTAATCCAAACATTAATTTTGGTAGACGATCAAACAGCAATTAGTTAGGAAAACGTTATGGTTTATTTAAAAGAACACTTTTTAAAAAAATTCAGATGCATTTCGGGTTGGCTTGTATTCCCAACCCCTCTTCAGTGCTGTTAAAATTACAAAAACAAGGTGAGTTTCACGACATTGGTAAGTGGGATTTAACATAAACGCGGGTTGACAATAACATAAAAACCTTACATGTTATATAATGGTACAGTATAGACATGTGTGGCAATATTTTTATTACATAGTTGTATGACTATTTCCTATAATATGAAAAAAGTAAAGGGCGTGGTTAACACATCATTTACATGAAGAATATATATAACATAGATTATTAATTTTAAAATATCTATAAACACTTACATTTTTAGTTAAAATGTATTATTCTTGATAAGAAATGGAACAGAGTACAAATTGACAACGGGCGTTATCCGGTGTTCACTGAGTAACAGTATACTGGCAAGTGATGTTATTTAAACCATTCCTAACATTCCGTAGAAGGGGGTGTGCTTTAAACAACATTTAATGCGTGGAGGCGCTCTCTATTAGTTTATACCATTGGGGGTCTATTGACATGCCTTCTGAAATATTAATTAAGTTATCTTTAGGGTGTTTTTTGATTTCTACATGTTCTTTAAATTTCCTTTTATATGGGTCTTTTTCTAAATGTAACACTTTTATATTGTTTTTTTTAATTTGGCAATTATTGTCACTTGTGTGGTAGTACCAGGGGGAAGTGTTATGTTTAAGGCGGATGGCAGCTTCATGTTCTTTAATTCTGGTTTCTAGTAACCGGCCTGTTTCACCGATGTAAGTTTTCGGATTTTGACAGTTGCATTCGAGTTTGTAAACGGTTCCTACAGATTTTAGAATGTTAGGTTTGTTGTTATGTTGTTTATTAATGTCATAATGGATACTATGAGGTATTTTGTTGGTTAAAGATGGTGCCAAACTGATATTGTCTTTTTTTAGGATCTTATTACAGCCCTCGAAAACTAACTAATTGCTGTTTGATCATCTACCAAAATTAACGTTTGGATTACAAAGACGCTACACACAGAAGAGTAATTCTGTTTTCTACAGAAAGGAATGATTTTTTTTATCTCATTGCATAATGAAAAAGCAAACTTATGAAAAGAAAGAATA
This sequence comes from Centruroides sculpturatus, assembly GCF_000671375.1. Classification (NCBI taxonomy): domain Eukaryota; kingdom Metazoa; phylum Arthropoda; class Arachnida; order Scorpiones; family Buthidae; genus Centruroides; species Centruroides sculpturatus. The sequence continues at coordinate 880,748 of NW_019384408.1, read as the reverse complement.
TAAAGCAGAGCCTCTTTTACAAAATGTCCAATATCTATATTTACAACCAAGGATTAAGAGTTAGAGGTTAACCAATAAATGCTCATACACTAAAAGTAAAATGATTGGTAATTGGTTTACTCCTAACTCTTGCCTTAGTTGAAGATATGGCCGTAATTGTAATAAAAATATGATTACAATGCCTTGTCACACAGATATATATTATATTTACAATACAGCATAACATTCAATTAAATTTATCATTTTAGAATAAGGGCCATATGCTCCATAAGAATATATTATTTCATCTGTTTTGATTAATTAATAAAAATTGCTTTTAAATGTGATGTAATTACTGACATTATAGCTGTAAAGTAAAATTAGTCAAGTTTCAGAAATGACTTATTTTATATATTAGATTAAAAACTTTTTATTTCAAGAAAATAATGTTGCATGCATCTAGGATTTTTCATTATCTGTAAATAACAAGAAATATCTTTTACATTTTATGATAAAATTTGGAATATAAAATTCAAACAATAACAGCATAGTTTTTGATCTTTATCTAAATACATTATTTTAAATGGAAACAGAAGTATATCTTAGATTATCTTACTTTTGAGACAAAAAATTGTTTTTAAATATATATATTACATATATTTTCAGGAAAATAGAATATATAATTATTTTACATTAACATTTATCAGTTAAAAAAATTCTCAAAATAATCATATTTTAATGGCATTAATGTAATAGGATTGAAGTAATCAAATATTTCAATCATTACTCAAGTTTCAAGTCAAATAACTAATACACATTGAAACTCCTTATCATAATATTATATTGTGATATGGTACTGTACATGAACACTTTCTTGCATTCTTTACACATATTGAGAATTTTCTGTTTGTTTTTTGCGCTCTACAGTGTATTTTAAAAGAATCTCAACTTATTGAACTGAATTTTAATTCATTATTATATAAAAATACTTTTTATTTATCAAACAAAATAAATATAAAAAAGTAACAAATACAAATGTTCATTTTTAACAATTTATTTATTTATGTATTTATACACAATTTACATAACACACAATGTAAGTGACAATTTTTTGAACGAATACATTCTAATTTGTAATTTTACTTAAAATTTAGAAAGAATTATTAAAATATCTTTTATGTTATTTGGATCAAATTTAAATGTTCATAAAAGCAGTGGACTGAAATGTGTGCTATTGCAATTCTCTAAATTCTAGAGTCTAGAAGGTTATTGGTAACATAACAAATCTCTAAACTAATAATTTTTATATTCATCAGATTTTTAATGTTAACATGAATAACATTATTTTTCTTGTTAATTTGATTGCATATTAATGTGTTATTTTAACTGAACATACACATTTCAATTCAGTTTTCTTTTTTGCATAAAGAAAAAAAACAATCAGTTACTTTATACTATAAGATATTAATTTTGAAAATGTTTTCATTTTAAAATTTACATCATTAGAATACAGATTTTGTATATGCATTATTTGCACAATTAATTTTTCTGAGATTAAAAACTAAAAACTATAGAAACAATATTTGTTGTTTTTTTTATATATTTGGTTGAATTACATTCTATGATTTTGGCTCATTTTTTTTTCTTTTGAATATGTTACATGTCTTGAGTAAAAATTTTAATTTTGGAATAAAATTGCCAGAATACATTTTTAAAAAGTTTTACGATTCAAATTTTACCCCCGACATTAAGTAAATAGACATAACTTTCAAAATATTATTTTAAAATTCTCATACTTGAAGATTATTTAATATTGTTATTTTTGATATTAATACAGTGGTACCTCAGGATACGAAATTAATCCGTTCGTATTCATTGTTTGGATATTTCTTCACAAACCCTTGTATATATTCACAAGTAATTTTCATTTGTAAATTCTGTTTTATGACATACTGAAGTGCAGCCTATAAAAAGAAAAATTTTATTAAAAATTTGTCATTTAATTAATGATAATTAAATAAAAGAATAAACAGTATTTATATGTCAATGAGAGTACTAAATTGAATTTTAATAACACAATAAAACCTATAAAAGCCAGAAAATTGAAGATATTTCTGCATTATCGTCAAATTTTCACCACAAACTATCCTCTTTAAAATAAAACTCTTGAGACATGAATGGAAAGTTCTATATGCTAAACTTTTGTTATTAATTTGTATTACAACCTGTCAAAGATTGAAATTCAAAGAAGGATTCAACTGAAAAGACTGACACAAAAAAATTAAGAACAAAAACAAACAATTGCTTATTTTTTATTTACAGCAGTCTTTATGTTTAATTGTGTTGTTGTAAAACAAAAATGTTGAAAAGTTAAACTTTTCACAACTCTCTTCAGCCACATTTTGGTTGACATAAACAAAAAAATTTTGCTGCTTTCAGTTTGTCTTCAGTTTCAGCACTTTTTTTTATGCCTGTCGGGTCATTACCTAACATAGCTAGCCATATACAACCTTTGGATGAATCATTAAATTAATTAATTATTTCAAGTACATATACAATAAATAATCACTAGTTATTTCTTGCAAAATTTGAGAAAAAGCTAGTGATTATTGTTATTTGATTACGAAATTCCAAATTGATTTAATTTATATGTGAGAATACAACATATTTAAATACAATTTAAATTTTGAATTGCAAAGTATTTAATGTTGTGTTTCATGTAATTTGTATATAACTCATTATTGGATTCAATTAATGCATATAGTATAAAATGTATTTAAATGAAAATATGTTTTCTTTTATATTATAAGTTAAATTCAATTATGAAACTAAATTAGTGCATTTCAGATATTAGACTTGACAATTAATTTAGAGTAAAATGCATTAATACTATATACAAAGGCAAATATTATTATTTATTATTTGTGGATTTTGTTTTGTTTATCTGCTATTTATTTATATAGATAGTTAAGTAATTCAAAAATCTTGCAACAGCAGCAACAAATCATAAGCTATTAACTAATGTAATAATTTTGTTTTATGTTATGTAGAAATGAACAAATGCTTTAAAAAGTTTGTTTTCCCTAGTCATTCTTTGTTTAATCTCTTATTATATTAAATATAAATAANTAATATTTTTATTATTATTATTTATATTTTAATTTTACATTTTATTAAAATTTTATTAATACTATATTTCAATTTCATAACAAATAATTTTCTATTAAAAACTAAAAAAATATATATTTTTGGTTTCAAATTTCTGCTTCAATAGTTTCTGTGAATCAATTTAATCAATTCAAATCAAATAAAATATATTTTATGTAAAAGTATTAGATTTTTATTCAAAAGTTCTGTTGCTATCTGTTATATTTTATTAAAAAACTTTTTATATTTTTTCATTACTATAAAATGGCAAAAAGCTTCATTTTGAGGGTACAATGGGTTTTATAAAAAATTGTAAACATTAACAACAAAGGAAATCATCATTAAGTCAAACCCCACTTGAGATATCATACAGGGACCTCTCTTTATCTCCCCACCCCATCAGCCTTTAACCACCAAAATTTAATAGCATCAATCTCCCTAATACACAATTTGTGGAAAATTTCAGAAATTTTCAACAAAAAGCACAGGCAATATTAAGTTTCAAAGAGGGTAAGCAAAATTGTACCAAACCCACACACTAACATCCATACATACAGAAAAGAACCCCCAAATTTTTTTGCATTTCTCAACATTTCAAAGTCCAAAGTCCAAAAATGTAAAAATCTTGGAGGGGATCATTTTTTGACAGATCGCCACACTTTCCCTTTGCATATTAACAGAGCTGGGAAAGTTTGTTTGTTTGTTTAGTTATGGCAACGTAACACTTTGGTGATCTTCATAAAGGGATGCCTTCCAGAAGGTCTTTTTAAGGGAAACTGGCCTTTATTTAGGCATTACAGACATGGAGAAAACCCAGAAAACTCCATGTGGCCAGCCCGTCTGAGTGAGGTGCGAACCCACAACCGAACTCTCAGTGTTCAGGGAATGAAGACCACTTGGCCACTGGTGGGCCAAGCCGTGAACATAAAAAAGAAGTTGAATTCATTATTCTGTAGTACTTGTGATTAAGTATGTTCTGGAATGAGTTTAATTTAAGTTAAGTTTCAGCTTACCTTAAAAACCAATACTGCAAAGAGTTATCAGAATTCATTTCTATTTTAAAATTACAATTATGAAAAGTAAATCAGACACAATAGATACATTGTCTATATTTTTTCCCATTATGTTTGATTTTGTAATTTTGGGTCTTTTTGTTAAAATTCCAGATAATATACAGTGGTACCTCAGGATACGAAATTAATCCGTTCCGAAACTGAGATCGTATCATGAAAATGTCGTAAGGTGGATCATCTTTTCCCATACGATTACATGTAAAACCAAATAATTCGTTCCAACGCGAAAAACATACTCAAATTAAAGCCAAGTAATACATTAAA
>NW_019384408.1:862048-869639 GCF_000671375.1 Centruroides sculpturatus | reverse complement strand
AGAATTTACTTACCCTTCATATTTTTGAATTCCAGCTTCTCAATTTCACAGGCAAATCCATGTACTGTACAGGTGCAGTACTTTCTCCAAATGTTCACGTAATCGAAGGAAAGTAGAAAATCCTCCAGAACATGAAGTCTCACGACAGAATATAGATTTTTCCTCCACCAGGATTTGCTTATGTTCTAAACATACATGCTTGTTAGTAAGATTTCCTTTTGTGGAGAAGCGCTTATCTCGATAACAAGTATTTTCTAATATATCCAACGCAATATTTTCCATAACGATTTCTTAGCAACGTAGCGGGAATACTTCAAAACCAATTATCGATGGTTTTAAAGCTAAAATATCGACAAAAAATTGCAAGCACACCGTACAGTACGAGGTATACGCTATCTGAACGTCACGACACTAACGGCATCTCGTGGTAAAAACCAGAACTACGGCTACGGAATCGTTCTGTAATTAGACGCCAGTGACGATTGTTGTATTTATACGAACCCAATAGTCTGTAAGTTGGAATCATTTTAAAGAACCTGTGTTTGATGAATAAAAAAAATTTTGTATTTTTAATCGTTTTATATGTTTCCTGTCTGCAATAATATATTGCCCTCAAACGAAACTTCACAATATATTCTGTCTTATAAAAGAGATATTCATACACTGCTCGCATGCTTTTAAGAGAGGTGTGGCGAGAGGTTCAGAGATAGAGGTTTGAAATTTTGCAGGGAAGTTTATGTATAAAGGGGGATTGATGCTATCAAATTTTGGTAGTTAAACGTACAGGAGAGTTATTTGTCATATCTCGAATGGGGTAGGACTTATTAAAGATTTTACTGATTATTACTTTCTCGGCTGTTACATATAAAGAACGTAAGGCGCTCGGTCAAAAAATGACCCCCAAAGTTTGTACATTTTTAGACTTAGGACACCTTGAAACGTCGAAAAATGCAAAAAACTTCGGGGATTCTTTTCTGTATGTTTGGATATTTGTGTCTGAGACACGATTTTGTTCATCCTATTTCAAGTTTAATAACTCCTTTGCTTTTTGTCGAAAATTTCTGAAGTTTTGTAGGGGATTTGTTTATTAGGGGGATTGACGGTATTTAATTTTGGTGATTAAAGGTCGAGGATGTGGGGAGATAATGGGGGTAGTGTGTATCTCCAGAGAGTCAGACTTAATGATGATTTTAATCGTTGTTAGCATTTAATTTTTTTATATAAAACTCATCCCTACCTTCAAAATTAAGGTTTTTGCCATTTTATAATAGTTAAAAATACAGTATAAAAAGTTGTTTTAATAAAATATGTAACAGATGGCGCCACCGAAATTTTAAATGTTGCCGTGATAGTTGAGCAACTCGTTGCTAGTTTATTCCAATCAGGTTTTTTACATTTATTCTAAATAAAGCATATTCGTTTAATTTAAATATCGTTATTCGAAGTCTAAAACTTTGGAAAACATGAACATTTTTAAAGCTAAGTATGCTTTGAATGTTTATATGGCACGCGGGCGCTATAAGGTTCGCCGCCTCTGGTCTAGACGTTTGTCTACATCTCTACTCTTCTCAATTCTTCAATCTACTTTCTCATAAAAAGTATTCCGTCATTCTTGACGGTGGAATTTCTAGTTATCTATATAAGATGAAAATGCCGAGTTTAATGAAACAATATCCGAAAATCCTTGAACTTGTTTTCTAAATTACAATTATAATTAGTCAATAACACATTCAGTCCGTTGCTTATTTCCGAAAAAAACGTCATCAGAACGTGAAAATAGTCAATTACTTTCTTCACAATTTTTACTGTTTGGACTATAAAACCTATTTATTCAACAAAGTTTATTCTCACGGTCTACGATTGGCTAAAATTTTGTCTTGCTGCGTAATGACTCGTCCATCACGTGACATCACTTTCTGTTCTGGTTTCGGTCGTTAAGTATTTACAGTATGTCGGGTTACTTGAATTTACGCTTCAGATTCAGTTAGATTTACGTTCAGTTGATGAAATTCACAATGTAAGTAAACTCTTTTTGTAAATAATTATCAAAAATATATGGACTATATTAAAAATGATAACGATTCAAAAATTATTTTAATTACTAAATAAGATGCTATGTATTATAAATACACACTAGCATCATTTCTGACGGCATATTTGAAATGGGAAACTGCTATTTATAAACATTCACTGACGCTAATATCTTTGTTTATGTTTTAAGACAATATATATTATACTGTATTTAGAATAGTCGTTAAAAATTGCAGTAAAAATCGAAAACGAAATATCAATTAACCTATGTAATCAGACAAGCAGAGATGTGTGCTTGGGTACTTGGTCCCGAAGAACTTTTTTCAAACGGCGTCGAAATGATGACAGTTTTACAAATAATATATCGTACATTTCTAGTTACAAAATTAAATTTTTGAATCGTTGCTATTTTTAATCTACACATTCACCAGTCACTAATCAGTCCTATTATATACCTTTACTATATTCCTTAGAGGTAAAAAATATATATAACATATTTGTCTTCTTAAAACTACACTCGGACCAATACTAATATATTCATTCTGAAATAAATTAATCTTTAAGTTTATATAAAAGAATATCAGGATTTTACTTATACATAAATAAACGTTTATAAATAGAATTAATATGTTAAAAACGGNAATGAAAAATGCGAACTAATGTAACGTCGTATGGCGAGTTTTTGTTCGTATCGTGGAGCAAAAATATGTTCGAATTTCATGTCGTATCCTGAAAATTTCGTATGCTGGGGCGTTCGTAACCTGAGGTACCACTGTACTATTTTTCAACCTAATCACTCAAAAGCATTTCACTACTCATTGTTGTAGGACTTCTTCACTCCTTCTGCAAGACTCTTTTATTTTGCATTAATTTAATCATAATTTGATGATAAGAACAGGTTTACAATCCAGTGGCTGCATGGTGCTGTGATAACAGTGCTTGCAGCATTCTGCTACATTCACTTCCTTCACTGGATGTCAAACTGTAGACATACTTGTAAGATCTAGTGACAACTCCAAAGTTGAATGATGTTCAACTTTTATGTTTGAGACAAACTCCATGCTGTACTATATTAGCTGCTAGACAGAATTTGCTGTAAACTAACTTTAATTTTACTCGAATTGTAGTGATATTCACTTTGAGGTTATTTACAAAGTGAGGTTTCAATAACAGAAAGCAGAAATATCTAAAAATGAGATCAGAGCAGTGTTCAGTAATGTAGAAATCTACTTGGGTAGGAGGGCAGAACAAAGAATTGTTCAGAGCCAGAGTTAAAATTTAGAAAGAATTATTAAAATATCTTTTATGTTATTTGGATCAAATTTAAATGATCATAAAAGCAGTGGACTGAAATATGTGCTATTGCAATTCTCTAGATTCTAGAGACACTAGAGTCTAGAAGGTTATCCCCTAGGGGGCACATCAGTGGTAAAGAAAATTAAAGGATATAAATTAATGGCAACCAAGGGGGCGCCATAATAGGATCTCGCTCCATCCTAAAACTTCCCTCGGGCCGGCACTGTTCAGAGCACCTATGAATTGTATCCAGATTCAGTCATTCACGTTTAAGTTGGAGAAAGAAGTAAAAATGATTATTTGTTCACTACAATTGTATTTTATTATCATCGTAATAGTACATATATTTATATCACCCATAACCCACAGAATATATGGATAAATAAGCAGATCTTAGCATAGAATACTTATCCTGACTAAACTACTTAGAATTCTAAAAATGGGTGGACTCAGGAAATATAAAAAATCCTGGATCTAGACTTAGCAAGAATTTAATGCATAACTAGATTTAGCAGTAATTCTGAAGCGAATAAAACATGTTTAAAAACTTCCGTTCTATAATGAAAGTTCATTTACAATTGTATTCCATTTCCTCTAACCAAGATGACTAACTCCGTAATTATTTCAATAGACAATTACAAAAACAAAAATTGCTTATTTTTTTAGAAACCAAACAATTGTTTAAAATATATTCTATATAAAAAAAAAATGAAATTAAACTTACCATTTCCTTTTTTTAAATAAAATTCGTTATGTTTGGCATCGTGATGTACATTATTTTCGGCCTGACAACAAAACCGTTGTTGTTGCTGCTGCTGCTGTTGTTGTTGTTGTTGTTGTTGTTGTTGAGAATTAGAAAACCTTTCATGAGGTTTTCTGATTTTAGATATTATTCGACTACCAACTATTGAAGCAATCATCGACATAATGTTAATTATAAGTAAAAGCGATTGGTTTTCTGTATCATCATTGCTTTAATAATGAAAATAAATAAAAACTACGTAACTGATTTTCATCCATCCTGACACAAGAACTGTAAACACGCACTTCGATAAAACAAGGGGGCGTTGGTTATCGAGAAACAAATGTGACGCAAATTAATCGATATACAGGAAAGTAAGTTACGCTAACTTGTAAGTTTCAAAGAATAGGAAATTTTCTACTGATAGATTACCAAAAATTATGTTAAATCTTCTCAAAATTTTTCTATAATAAAAGTTTTATTTTTATTCTTATGTTACTTCTAAAAACATTTGAATCACAGTATCACATGTTCTTACAAAAAATTCCAAAATATTTATTAAAATTTGAAAGATTTTTATCTCTCCGATTTCATGCTTGAAGTTATAAAGAAGACCAAGGTCCAAGCTTTCGCAATTTACATTTCTTGACGAAAAAGTTACGCACTTAGATAAAATTGTGATTACTGGAAAATTCGTCATACAACTTTAGTCTTACATTAGATAGGTATGTAAACAATTACAGTTAAGGTTCAACTGCACATCCAGTAATACCAACAGAATGCCTTAAAATCACTACTCCGACATCCTATATAAGAGGCCGTTCATAAATTCCGTAAGGTATTTTGGGGTGGGTGGGGATCAAGGATTTCTTACGATTTCTTACTCAGGGGTAGGGGGTAATAGATCTCACCTTACGTAATATTTTTATTTTTTGATCTCGTTGAGTTGTAGCGTTTTGAATTTGGCTTCAATTTGGCGGTTTCTATTTAAGAACGCTCGTTGTCTCGTGTGACGTGATAGAGTAATAATTTTGCCAAAGTCGGAGTCGAGTGTTTTTTTACCGACTCCGCAGCCCTGGTCTAAAATCGTGAACGTGACAGCTCATATATATATAAATATAAATTAGGATGTTTAGATGTTTAGATGTTTGTTCACTATACACGCCTAGGTCGTTAAACCAATTGCTACGAAACTCGGCAGATACGTTTCTAAACCTCTAACTTAGATAATGTTGAACATCCCACTCCAAAATAGCTATTGGATTTCTTTAAATCAATTCATTCGATTTGCTGATTTACACGTAGCGCTAATAGATGGCGCTGCCTCTAAATGAGCAAATAGGATGCATAAATCGAATGTAAATCAGTAAGTCATATTACATCAATTCAAAATTTTTTCTTGAACGGAGTTAGATAGATGACCGGCACGACTCTATTGCTAACAGGAAAACTATGAAGTGCAGGAGAAAGGAATTGAGAACATTGTGATGATGTCACATTGCAATTACATTTTCTTAAATTTAAATCTCAAGAAAATAGTCTAAAATACAAGACCGGATGGCCGAGCGGTCAAGGTGGCAACCCACCGCTCTGGGGGACCCGGGATCGAATCCGGTCGGGTATATCGGTAAACCCCAGGAAATTTTCGGGGGCTAGTCCGTTCGGATATGTCGGGCTCCGTCCCTCACCACCCGGCCGCCCCATTGCGGGTCTGGCCGAACCCGTAATGGGCCTGCTATAAGAGGCCCCCAGTGCCCACAGGGCGGAAAGAATAAAAAGAAAATGTTACCGATTGAAAACGCATCTTAAAAAATGTTTTAAGATGCGTTTTCAATCGGTATCAGTGGCGTGCCGTGACATTTGATAGTACGGAAGCTGTGTTTCTGTAAGAAGCCGATATCCAGGGGCAATCAGTCAATTGCGCGTGAATGATGGTCTAGAGTCCACTCGTATCGTTTATTCGATAAGCCAGTAAAAATCGTAGACTTCTCTAAATGCATTTTTAATATCACAATTACATTCCGAATCGCTAGCACAATATAGGGGCTACAATTAAAGATAAAATAATAAAAACTTACTTGGTGAAATAAAATGTGTGGTGGATGTACTGGTACATTCCTGGTACAAAATATTCTTCAATTGTATGAATATACTTTTAAAGAAAATTATAATTAAATATAGCTTTGTAAAGAAACGTACATAAAAATATAAAATATTCTTTACTTTTTAAATCTTAAAACAGTAAACAATGCACTTACTTGTTAGTCAAATAGTTCCCTACGAGTGGCTAATGGACGGAATCGAAGACGGTTGCAAAGCGTGCATGCACGCGGGCTGCCAAATCCCGAGGGTGCCGATACCGGTCAATGTCAAATGCCTCTTTTGTCGCATCACTAGTATATCTCAAAGGACACGACAGAGTTGTTGTACATTTTAAACGTTTCTCATCATAGCTGTAAAAATCGACATATGTTAAACTTAAAGTCATTTCTTTTCTAATTAATTCGTTTTAGGACCAAGTGTCCTCAGAAATTTCCAAAATTTGCAACTTTTCGCAACCACTCTCATTGATCTGGAAAAATTTCTGTCTTTATTACATTAACCAGTCTCCACTGTACTCGGCTAGAGATGATTCGGTTAAGCTTTTAAGTATTTATAAAATTTCGGCTCTTTCATCAGGGTTTTGTTTATGTCCCCAATTCCCTAATTGTTTAATTTTTTAACTACTTCTTAAGTAGAAATAAGTCGAAACCAGTTACTTTGTACTCGAATATTTGTAGTCTCGGGGAAAAAGTGGAAAGACAAATTTTTACGACAAACGGATACAAAAATCGTAAATTTAAGAAAAATAAATTTTAGAGCTTTTTCTGAACCTCGTGTATCTCTCTCATTCATTAAATTTAGTTGTAAATGACGCTTCCAAAGTAACAGTTAATTTTTTAACATTATATAAGAATTGTACACGTTTTTTCCTACATCCCTTAGAGATTGGATATATGAAATCTATTTTTATATTGAAATCCGTGAATAATATAAAATCGGAGAGCGGAATAAAAATATCAAATATTTTAATGGATTTTTTAAACTCTTGTCAACTATACAGAACTATCATAAAATCATACCAGTAAATTCTTATCGGTTGGGTTAAGTTATAAATCTACTCGTGATTCGCGTAATCGGGCGAGGGCGGCCAATTATCTAGCAGGCGGGCGGCTAACAGCCCGGAACCGGTCCTGGATAGAACTGGATGCGTTATACGTGTAGCGTCCACCCGAGGTCCTAGGCTTCTACCAGCTAAACCGGGTGAGGTTGGTGCTCTGTAAAGCGCGTGTGCGAATCTGGCTTTTTGGATGCTGACGATACAGCGCTTCCACTCCGCCACTAATATTCGAATATACAATAGCGAACTTATTTTTTTTTTCACGCATAGTATAGAAATTTGTAATAAGATACATAATGCGGTTATAATAAAATATTGTGCGATTATTTTCATATAATTAAAATTAATATGTATTTATTTTT
>NW_019384408.1:854559-859042 GCF_000671375.1 Centruroides sculpturatus | reverse complement strand
ACACAACCTCTTGATTGTATACATTCTGACTCTTATATACGAGCACCCTGACAAAGCCCCTCTCACTCGGTTTGCATTCCCCTTTGTCGTTCATCATCGTATCGCGTTTATTTTAGAACCAGTGTTTTAGTTCGGTCGAGTCTACGAGTATACTGTCCCGACACGTGTTCTCGACCCGATTGAACTTCCGAAATTCCCTGACATAGCAATTTTGCAAACAACCGAAATTCCGACGCGATTTTAGGATCCCTACACTATTTATCAAATGTCACGGCACGCCACTCCTTTCTCATAAAAAGTATTCCGTCACTCTTGACAGTGGAGTTTCTAGTTATGTATATAAGATGAAAATGTCGAGTTTAATGAAGCAATATCCGAAAATCCTTGAACTTGTTTTCTAAATTTGCATTGTAATTAGTCAACAATGCGTTCAATCGGTTGTTTGTTTCCGAAAGAATCACTACGTGGAAATAGTGAATTACTTTCTCTTGACATTTGTCACTGGGCTATAAAACCTATTTATTCATTAAAGCTTATTCTCACGGTCTACGATTGGCTAAAAATTGTCTTGCCCAGTAATGACTGATCACGTGCCACCCTTTCTGTTCCGTTCTTCTGGTTTTTAAGTATTTACAGACGTCGGGTTACTTGAGTTTACGCTATGAGTTCAGTTAGGTTTACGTTTAGTTGATGAAATTCACAATGTAAGTAAACACTTTTCGTAAATAATTATCGAAAAAATATATAATAATCTATATTCCACGCGTTTTTCTTTTCTTTTATTTTTGAGAGACGTCAGTAAAAGACGTAGGGGTACATATAGAATATGTTCCAGCAAAATAACTATATTTTTCCCTTTTGTATTGTGATGCAACCTAATTGATACGAAATGCTGAAGATTCGGTATTATTTTTTAAGGCTCATAATATAAATAAAGTTATATATAAACGTAAAATAATACAGTGTTATGTGATTATGACGTGCAGATTTAAAATAATAACGATTCAAAAATGATGATTTTAATAACTAAATAAGATGCTTTGTTATAAACACGCACTAGCATCATTTCGACCGCATATTTGTAATGGGAAACTGCTATTTACAAACATTCGCCGACGCTAATATCTTTGTTTATCTGCTTTAAGACAATGTATATTTAAAATAGTCGTTAACAATCACAGTAAAAATCGAAAACGAAATATTAATTAGCCTATGTAATCAGAGAAGCAGAGATGTATGCTGGTCCGAAGAACTTTTTTCAAACGTCGTCGGGATGATGGCAGCGTGTACCTAAAATATATCGTACATTTCTAGTCACAAAATTAAATTTTTAAATCGTTGCTATTTTTAATCTACACATTCATCAGTCCTATTATATACATTTACTATATTCCTTAAATAGAGGTAAAAAAATATAACATATTGGTCGTCCTTAAAACTATACTCGGACCAATACTAATATATTCATTCTGAAATAAATTAATCTTTAAGTTTATATAAAAGAATATCAAGATTTTACTTATACATAAATAAACGTTTATAAATAGAATTAATATGTTAAAAACGGGTAAAGAATACATTTTTATAAGTTCTTTAAGTATTTTAATATTCTGTGTTTTTCGTAAATATAAATTCCCTAGTTAAATACTTTCGTAGACTAGTCTTAAACGGAGTAAAGGAAAGGAAATCCTATTAGTTTCGATTATTTTAAAGCTTTTAACACTTCTCAAGGGAATAACGAGATCTGTTTTCGTGTTGAGTGACCCCAGGCACACTAATTACCTATTTTGTGTCACACAGCTGTTACAAGATTTTCATAGGAAAGTTCCGAAAGCGATTAGAAAGTTTAGGAAAAATTAAAGTTAAAATATATTTTTCCGAATATAATTTACTAGTATTTCACTAAGAACAATTTATTTAATAGTAAAATATGATGATTTGTAATTATGCGTGATCATATAGAATTCGTACATGAGCGTTTTATCTTAATTGTTTTTTTTTTTGGTAAAAAATGGTATAAACAGAAAAATCTTAGGACTAGTTTTCATTTTTCTTACTGCTGTTGCTTAATTATTGGAAGACGGAGGAATACAAAACGTGTCACGTGACCTAATTTTGATGCCATTCAGTCACGTGGCTACCTAGAAACGTCACTCAACCACGTGTCATTTCTGAGGTATTTCCTGACAACTCCCTTCACGCGGAAAACATTTTAAATCAATTTTCGTATATTAAATTCAAAAGAATAGGATTCATTACAGAAAACTTGTACAAGTATTAAAATTTTAATAATACTTCTATTCTAGAAATGTCTTTTTTATTTTTCCGGCTGTTACGTTTAACAGAGGAAAAGTATGGGCGAGCGGTTAATAAAATGACCTACACCAATATTTTTATATTTTTGGATCCAGGCGATCCAAACTTCGAGAAATGGAAAAATATCGGAAAAATTTTTTTCTGTTACATGGACGTTAGTGTGTATAAGGACACGATTTTATTCACCCTCTTTGAAGCTTAATTAATAACTCCTGTCTTTTGTCGAATATTTCTGAATTTTTGCTGCGAGGTTTGTGTATTAGGGAGATTGATGCAATTAAATTTTGATGGTTAAATGTCAAGGGTGTGGGCGGAGATAGAGGGGTTGTGTCATATCTCGAGTGAGATCGGACTTAATGAAGACTACTCGTTATTAGAATTTACAATTTTGTTTTTATAAAATTTATCTCCAGCTTCAAAATTAGGTTTTTTGCCATTTTATAATAATTAATAATAATAAAAGNATATTGTGCGATTATTTTCATATAATTAAAATTAATATGTATTTATTTTTTTTAGAAAATACAAGGAAAGCGGCGCATCCACCGCTTCTGATGACGGCACGCCACTGGATATTGGGGATATCAATATTAAAAAACTTCTTTTTTGTGTTACATAGGTAAACAATCTGCACTTAAATACTTTGATAGTTTTGTCACTGCTATTGTTGTCTTTTGTGCTTGCTTGCCTTAATAAGACTGTTTAAACTTTGTATTTGACTATATTTTAAACCACACTACAGTACTACATTCCATTTTATTTAACGTATAACGTGTTCCTCGACGTTGACAATATGATAAGCAATGACAAACGCACTAATTTTAATCTTCGGATCGAGCGAAATGGCTGACTTTGCATATGCGTCGTGATGAGAAAGAAATTGAATTGACATTAATGCTCGTTCAGAGCAGTGTTTCCAACTGCGTGGGAAATTCCCATATTCGTGGGAATGTGGGAATTCCCAGTTTCCCACGCAGATTAAAACAGATACAAATTTTTCGCATCAACGCTTATTTTCAAGTGTTGATGCGAGAAGTTTGTATCTGTTTTAATCTGGATGCAGAATTATTTTACGATCAGAAGTATTTTTTGAACTTCGTTTGCATCATGTTATTTCTTTGCTTTCACTTTTCACCTAACGGAGGATTCGCGAACTATAGTTTCATTTCACGGTTCAACAATAATTATTAGACAATAAACTACTTGATAGTCGCCTATGGTAGACTTTGAATTTAAGCCTGAAAATAAAAGTCTAGTTGCTACTCTACTTGCTACCTACGTACGGATTAATTGTATTTGTTCTTACTACTACATCTGAATCAGATAGCGGTAAGATCTGATTTACCTAGATACTTAGGGATCGTACACAAACCACGTGGCCTGTTTTAAGTAAGGGAGTGGTTCAAACGTGAACTATGTGGCTTCTTCTTTTACAAAGTCACTATCTACAATGGCTTTATATAAAATTTTAAATGCTGTGGTAATATTGTGGCCGTCGGCTATAGTTTTATATATATTTTTGTTAATTTTAGTTAGGCTTAGTATCTCCTCTGTTCTTTTGTCTTAACTGTTCTAGAACTTTCAAACTTAATCCCTATTCCCTCGGGTGACATCGCCGATTCTGTGAAACAATGTCAAGAAGACAAAAGGAGCAATAACCCCCTGGAGAGGGGGCGAGGTGAAAGAAAGGAAAAGTGGCTGCGATTTCGTCGAGAGAGGACGAAAACGAGTGTGGTCCTGACCGAGGGGTCGAGCAAGAAGTAAGAAACCTTGCGATAGAAAACCGAAGGAGGATCATACCCTGATCGCATAGTGAGAGATCAGAGGTATCGGAACCTTGTAAGACGGCTGAATTATAGAGGAACGTAGGGCAATTGCTAAAGAAATCGAGTTTCCCCATGTTCAAGTAACGGCAAGCGGGAAGACCACAAGACAACTTCAGAAAACGTAGACGTTCATAAGAGGAAAGAAAATAAGGTCTGCAGTCATTAAGAATTTCAAGACGGTGAATCATCCGAGACCACGTGGCAGAAAACTCCCGGGTATTTTCTCCTTTATTCTACTACTATCCCTATCTATATTTTATTTCTCCTTCCTTAGTTTGTAAGTAGGTTAAGTTTAGCTATAAGTCGTGTGTCGGTTGCCACAATAGAGGCTTGTTTGTGTA
>NW_019384408.1:845286-847377 GCF_000671375.1 Centruroides sculpturatus | reverse complement strand
TAAATATGTTTCTAATTCTTGATCGAAACGTTTGTTCGTCTCTTTCGTTTTTTTTTCTTTCTTTTTAAAAACATGCTATTCTTCATTCTTTCGTTTACCAGAAGCTAATTCATCAAATAAATCAGAAAAACTTAGAAATTCACCTCCATCTTGATCACCTCCAGAAGTAGAAGCTTCAGAATTTAATTCTTATTGAGATTTCCTCTAGCATATCCTCTTTTTGAAATTTCATTTTGAATCTAATAAAAATGACAAGCATAAAGACTTGTTTTCTATATATGCTGAAATTTTTTTTTTTTTGGATTTTCTATATTTTATTGGATGATATTTGCACGACAACTGGTGATATAACAGTACAATTTGTGGATGTAAATAACTCCGAAGCATACATGTTATGTGTTTTGCATTAGAAAACTTAAAAAGTGCAAGCAACTGGTGATGGAAATTCAACCTTTGAACCAGGAAAAAAAATTCATCGGTAGGAATTCTATAACCACTACGATTATTTATTTTAAATCACGTAAAAAGCATGAAATCTTGGAGTTTGTGAACTTTT
The DNA here is from genome assembly GCF_000671375.1 of Centruroides sculpturatus. Lineage (NCBI taxonomy): Eukaryota > Metazoa > Arthropoda > Arachnida > Scorpiones > Buthidae > Centruroides > Centruroides sculpturatus. Next base: position 846,821 of record NW_019384408.1, on the reverse strand, counting down.
AAAGATTGCAAACTCCAAGCTTTATTTATGTTAACTTCTTATGATTGAGTTTAAGGCTGCGCTTACGTAACGCATTGAGAATGGTCGCATTAAATAACGTAGATACGCGGTACTAAGTTTTATGTTTATGCGTAATTTTCATTGTGAATAGGCTTTTATTCCGTACCGTTAATCATATAAATTTTAATACAAATACAATAATCTTATAATGAAGTTATATACTAAATAAGAAAAATTTCTTTAAATTAATTTCATTTAATTTAGGAAATTGTATTTTATGGCTGCGCTTAAATACAACTTTGAACAAAGGCGCTTGTTATCAATTGATTTGAACGAAATTAAAATAAATATATATATGAAATATTTTTATGGATTTTTCAAAACCACTGTCAACTGTATGAAACTGTCATAAAACATGCCAATAGATTCTCGTGGGTTGGGGTAGGTTACGAATTTACTGGCGATCAGTATTGATAGAGGCGGCCAAATATATGTAGCCCGCAGGCAGCTAACACCCCAAAGCTGGTCCTGCTCTACATAGTAAGGACACAGTACCTACTACGTACAGATAAAATTCATAAATTTTAAATGGAATAACAGTAATAAAATATACTTTCGGTATTTATATATATATGATTTTTATGTTAGAAAAATGGCTTTATTAATTATTTATTGAACAGTTGGAAAAGTTTGCAGACAGGAGTCGAAAGCGACCCTGGTGGTCTAATTTTCGGCGTGTGTGCGAACGAAGACTACGAAAGAACGACTCTACAACAACGTTGGTAATTATACAATTTAAGGGAATATGAGTGTTTTTTTATTTATGTTACATTAAAAAGAAGGTATATTAATAGACATTCAGAAAACGCATAACATTTTTCCGGGCGATCCGTATATAAAGTGCTATAAACAAAATATCATAGGACTACTTACCGATCATGCCCGTCTGAGACGCCATTGCTTAAGCTTGTTTTTGTCGCGGGGCGGCACATTGGACGCGCACGAAGCGTGTCACGTGACTACTCTATCGTCTGCTATCTAATAATAATTATATGAAACAACAAAGGTAAATCAGCTCGCTAACGACAATAATTCTATTATGATATACAATGATACCTCGACTTACGCTACCCCGACTTACGCGAACCCGGAGTTACGCGATTTTCAAATCTTGTCGATTCGTCTTTTGTTTGAGCACCAGGCAACTCTTGATTACTCATTCCCTCCACACTATTGTTCAACTTACATGTTCGGACGTGTCGCGCGGAATCGACACATAGCTACAATTTATTTAGTGTTATTTATTTCTGTGTTTGTTATATCTACGGAGACTCGAGAGACTCTATATGGTGATTTCTTGTAACAATGAACGAATCAAAAGACGAGATAAGATTAATGAGAACATTTATTAGCTTACATACATCCGACTTGGATTTTACACACATTGAGAAATTATACCCCGACTTACGCGAATTCGACTTACGCGGTTATCGCTCGGTCCCACCTATCGCGTAAGTTCGGGGTATTACTGTATA
>NW_019384408.1:820074-844932 GCF_000671375.1 Centruroides sculpturatus | reverse complement strand
TAAATATTTTTTAAAAAGATTTTTAGTCTCCATTTCAATATATTTCTGTAACATTGTTCTATTAAAAATTTTTTGTAATTCCATTAAAAATACATTTCTTTTAATTCCTATAGAACAATATGATTTATAACTAATCATTTTATTATTGTTACAAATTTTCTCGTACCTACGAAACAGTAGTTTTTCATCTTGTCTTGTGATTGTAACATCTGAATAATTAATTTCACAATTTTTATCTTCTTCATAGGTGAATCCAATATTTTTGTTTATGATGTTTGCATAAGTTTCAATTAATATAAAGAAATTGCTTTTTGCCCTTGGTTTAATTAATTTAATTTAATAAGTTTCAATGTTTTTAGCTGTGGTGATATTTGAATCGTACAAAATGAATATGTCATCTACATACCTAGCATAAAAAGAAATACAGTAATACCCCGACTTACGCGAACCCGGAGTTACGCGATTTTCAAATCTTGTCGATTCGTCTTTTGTTTGAGCACCAGGCAACTCTTGATTACTCATTCCCTCCACACTATTGTTCAACTTACATGTTCGGACGTGTCGCGCGGAATCGACACATAGCTACAATTTATTTAGTGTTATTTATTTCTGTGTTTGTTATATCTACGGAGACTCGAGAGACTCTATATGGTGATTTCTTGTAACAATGAACGAATCAAAAGACGAGATAAGATTAATGAGAACATTTATTAGCTTACATACATCCGACTTGGATTTTACACACATTGAGAAATTATACCCCGACTTACGCGAATTCCACTTACGCGATTATCGCTCGGTCCCACCTATCGCGTAAGTTCGGGGTATTACTGTATATTATGATGATAAATATTAGTCGGATGCAACATAAGATGTCTATTGTCTTGATGGAAATAAATATAACTCAATTTTGCTTAAGAAATGAAAGATTAGGCCATTTAAAAGCAGAGTTATTTATCAATTTATCATACGTTGTTATATGTTGATTTTAATCCTTATTTAAAATGGAATGATATTTTAATATTGCTATTAACGATGTCTTCAAACTTCAGCGAATTCTTCTGCGAAAAGAATAAGTTATCAGGAACACGTCAGATGCGAGGCCAGGCGAGGCGCGAGAGTGGTCACGTGGCCGGATGACATCGAGAAGTCACGTGACACGCTTCGTGCGCGTCCAATGTGCCGTCCCGCGACGAAAACAAGTTTAAGCAATGGCGTCTCAGACGGGACATGATCGGTAAGTAGTCCTATGATATTTTGTTTATAGTACTTTATATACGAATCGCTCGGAAAAATGTTTTGCGTTTTCTGAATGTCTATTAAATATACCTTCTTTTAAAGAAAAATAACTTAAAAAATTTATATTCCCTTAAACTGTATAATTACCAGCCATTTTGTTGTAAACTAATTGGTCAAAATGTCAGCGAAAGTAAGAGTAGGGATGAGGTCATTCTCGGTTAACTCATTCGACTTTACAAACGTATCGTATATATTGAATTTCTTCTGTAACGATTTTATATAAAGAAGTAAAAGAAAGGATGATTTAATAAGACGAAACAAGGAAGACAAAAGTTTATTGCGTCAGACATTTGGTAAGTCTTATTTTTTTGTTCATTTTACTTTAATGTTTTTAATGCATAAACCGAATGTCTTGCGAGAAGCATCAAATTCTCGTAACTATTGTATCAACTAACAAGAAACTTGTGGAAGCTGTCATTTTGGGTTTTCGTTGGTTAAGTCATAAAATTTTCTGTTCGTTAGTTGTAACGTGTCGTTAAAATCCGCCATATTGGTTCGAAGTACCACGTGGGTTCTTGTATATTTCGAATGCAATAGTTTGTTTTTAAATCCTATAAAGCTGCGTAGAAGTTACTAAATACATTTTACAACATATAAACGTAAAAATGTTGTCATTAAAATACTTACGTTAATATTTAGCTGCTTGTTATATACGACAAAATTATGATAATACTCGATAGTTAACAAAACTGTAGATCAGATCTGAATTGCATCTATATTATGTTATTGAAACGAAAATATATATATCCTATGTGTAAAATGTAGTACAAAGAAAATGAATTATAGAATTTAATGTAACTTGGGCTTATGCTTTTCTCATATCTTTTCTTGCATGCCACTTAGTCTACTTTAGTACTATTTGGGTTTTAATGTTTGATATATCACTATTTTGCCTCATTGTTCTTAAATGTGTTTTTTATATATTTTTGTATATATTTTGATATTTCATGTAATATAGTAAATACTTATATTAATCATTTCAAACTTATAGATTCTTGGACTATGTCTTATATTGTTGTGATAAAATACTTCAGTACAATATCTGAATTGAAAATAATATATACTAAAACTTCAAGAAATCAAAAATTTTTAATGATTCAGAACTTTGAACTGAAGAACTTACCTGATTTTATAATTAACAAATGAATTTCTGAAATTTATTCAGTTATCTGCAGATATTTCTATTGAATTGTATTCTTTATTCATAAGTTTCTAGGTTTTTCTCCAATTATCTGTAGATAAAATAAATGAGTATTTTTAGGAATGTCTGAAAACTACAGTGTTTCATATAATTTATTTGTAATTTATTATTTTTAAATTTCATTCTGTTAGTTGTAAACATCTTTTAATGCATTCCTCACAATAACAATACAAAGGTGGTCTACTAGTACTTTCAACCTTATAGAAATGTCATCTCTAGATGAACAAAAAATATAATTTAAAATTTATATAAAACTTTTATATGCAGTGGCACATTATCCTATGGGCAAAAGGGGCAATTGCCGGTACCCCAAAACAGTCTTTTTTCGGAAAACATTTCTCCCCAAAGAAAAATGTCTGAAGTCAGCACTGTACATGGGGCCATCTAATTCAAATTTTCCTGGGCCCAAGAAGCTATAACATAGCAGAGTTTTTATATAAATGATTTTTAAATATTAGTACCCTGTATTAGGCTGAATGCATTAAATGCATCTTAAAAGTCATGTTGAATCCAGTTTGTTTAGAATGTATCCTTCAAATTTATTATGCAGATACCTGAAGTTTTCAGTTAAATAATGCTAGATATTTGGCTTTTGGTGGTTCAGATTCTTTCGAAAAAGGATATACAATGAAATATTTTCCTAGAGATTCTTTTTGGACAGAAGTTTGATAATACAAAAGTATGCCAAGAAAATTTGAAACCTTCAGATAGTTCTCCTTTGTAAGAAGTTCATTTGAGTCTCAAATATGGGAGAAAATAAGAGTTGTTAGAAAATGTATCAAAAAGGAGTGATGAAAAAGTTGAATGTATTTTCATCTGATGATCTTGATGTAATTAAAGAATCTACAAAAGAAAATGATAGTTATTATACCAGAAAATTTGTTGAAAATAAGCCTCTAAACATGCACAAACTAATTTCTTATATATTTGGCTAATTAATAGTGTAGAAAAAAATTCAAAAATGTAGAAATACATTGCATCAATGGGATCCAAAAGAAATTTTCTTTCATGATATTCAAAACTAGTTGAAATTGAAAGCTTTAAAAAGTTGTTAATGTTTATTTTTTTTCTGGAAGATATCTTCCAGTAATGTAAGGTCTGTCCCAAAAGTTTAGGTAAATTTCAAAAATTACATCAAAAAACATTTTTAATGGTTAATTGTGCTTCCATTATTTTTAATAACATAATACACACGACATTGAATTCACAAGAATTTGTTACAATTGTGGTTTCAAGTTAAATCATGAATCCTCAATTGCACATTTTAAGTTCCGTAACATTGGAAAACTGACAGCCACCTTTCTTGTCATGATCCCCATAAGTTTTCTGTTGGGTTTAAGTCAGAACATCTTGTGGGCCATTTCATAACATTCACATTTTGATTCTGAAGCCATTTTTTGGTTGAATTTGAACAATGAATGGAAGCATTGTCCTGTTGAAATGTCTAATTTGGAAAACCCATCATTTCTGCTATAGGAAAGAGATGTTTCTAAGGTTGTGTTCTGAAGTATGACCAGATGAAAATTCAAGAATGAATGAATGAAAGTAATCTTTTTTTTACTTGTTTAAATATAAGTTTATTGGCAAGCGCCAAATCCGACAGATGGCGCTGTTTTTGAGACAAGATGGCTGCCGAAAGAGGTAAGGAACCTACCACGTGTTTGTTCAGTGCCTGAGCCGATTCAGTTTCTATCGGTGACGACTACTGCGAGGATCAAATGGAGAACAAATCATTGAATTCATGTTAAATTCTAGACTACCAGTATATCGGCGACAGGAAACGTTGTTTTGTAGAAGGTGAAGCCGTTTTGGATGCTGGGCACATCGTATTTTGTGGATTAAACTCTAACAACAACACCGAAGTTCATGTTGTTACTTTAGTGTTCTCAGATATTGGCATTTTAATACATCTCAATTACAGGAAAAATGCACGTGCAAAGCGGGCTGTCTGCTTTTTGTAAACATGTGATAGCATATTTGTTACACGTTAACAGGTGAGAAGTATTTAAATATTTTAAGCAGTATACACCATGTTCCAATATAAAANTAACCGTTTGATAACGGACACTAGAGGCGCCCCTATCGTGTGTCATATTTCAAACATTCAAATTAACAATTTTAATTCTTATTTAAATTAACAATATAAATTTTTATTATTCATTTGGCCAATAAATTATTATTTGGTCAATATAACAATATAAATAATTTAGTATATTTGTAATAGGAATTTATTATTTCAGGGGCTTATATCTAGCGAAGGGTCGCGAGTAGGGGTATGGTTCCTTTGACTTTATTGTTCGCACAGGGGCTACAGTTTGGGGGGTCGCCACCTCTTCATTCGGAGGGTAAATCTTACCATTGGGACTTTAACAGAGCTGTAAAGCATATTGATAGGAACAAAAAAGTCAAAAGAACCGTGCCTCATGGAAATTTGTAAATAACGCCCACTAGGGGGCGTCCCAGGCTACTAGTCCGACAGATGGCGCTGTTTTTGAGCCAAGATGGCTGCCAAAACAGGTAAGGAACCGGCCATGTGTTTGTTCAGTGCCTGAACCGATTCAGTTTCTATCGGTGACGACTACTGCGAGAATCAAATGGAGAACAAATCATTGCATTTATGTCAAATTCTAGACTACCAGTATATCGGCGACAGGAAACGTTGTATTGTAGAAGGTGAAGCCGTTTTGTATGCTGGGCACATCGTATTTTGTGGATTAAACTCTAACAACAACACCGAAGTTCATGTTGTTGCTTTAGTGTTGCAATCTCAGATATTGGCATTTTAATACATCTCAATTACAGGGAAAATGCACGTGCAAAGCGGGCTGTCTAGTTTNTGGCTGCCGAAACAGGTAAGGAACCGGCCATGTGTTTGTTCAGTGCCTGAGCCGATTCAGTTTCTATTGGTGACGACTACTGCGAGAATCAAATGGAGAACAAATCATTGCATTTATGTCAAATTCTAGACTACCAGTATATCGGCGACAGGAAACATTGTATTGTAGAAGGTGAAGCCGTTTTGTATGCTAGGCACATCGTATTTTGTGGATTAAACTCTAACAACAACACCGAAGTTTATGTTGTTGCTTTAGTGTTGCAATCTCAGATATTGGCATTTTAATACATTTCAATTACAGGGAAAATGCACGTGCAAAGCGGGCTGTCTGGTTTTTGTAAACATGTGATAGCAAGTTTGTTACACGTTAACAGGTGAGAAGTATTTAAATATTTTAAGCAGTATACACCATGTTCCAATATAAAAACAGTTTTATTTATCATAATAGTTAAAATTAGTGCCAATCTGAAGGTTACCCTGCTGAGTCATTCAGCACTTATACGACATAGGCCAGTCAAAAGTTTGTAGCATACATTACTGGTATGTTTTGTGTGTATGTGTGTACGTCTCATATATCCAAAACGGCTTCACCTTCTACAATACAACGTTTCCTGTCGCTGATATAGTCTAGAATTTGACATAAATTCAATGATTTGTTCTCCATTTGATCCTCGCAGTAGTCGTCATTGATAGAAACTGAATCAGCTCAGGCACTGAACAAACACGTGGTTGGTTCCTTACCTGTTTCGGCAGCCATCTTGGCTCAAAAACAGTGCCATCTGTCGGATTTGGCGCTTGCCAATAGAATTTTGAAATGAAAGCTAAGCCTTATAGGAAATCTAACAAACAGAAAATTTGGGTTAAACAATTTCTTTTTTGTAGTAATTTAAAATTGTGTGTATTAAATAGTTTTAGTTGTTAGGATCTTACGGTGTAAAGATCTCTAATCGTAAAATCGCTGTTTATTATCTAACAAAGAAACTGTTATAACGGTCGGACTGGACACCGGTCACGTCCTGCTCATCTAACTGACCCGAACAAAAAGACATCCCCGAATCGCGCACCCACACTTAGTTGTAACCTGATTGTTTCCAGATTGAACCCCGGTCGTTAGGTTTTCACATGTGCAAAAACAACCGACCCAACATTAGTTCAGTTACTCGTGTGTGTTACTTCGATTTGGTTGTCGATTTCTGATAGAACACGTTCATTCTGACTAAATCACTTCTTACCACGTGTGCTATTTCCGCCATATTGATTAAGTTCGATGTTGTTACAGTAACATCCCTGTTAATTATTCTCTTGTTATTGCTAATCAAACTTCGGCCATAAAATCTTGTTTTATTCGAAATAATTTAGGCAGGGCTGTGGAGTCGAGTAAAAATCTACCGACTCAGACTTTTCCTTACCATCCGACTCCGACCAGGGGCGGACATGTTACCGAAAGAGACCCGGAAATTCTGATGTGATTACGTGACCTCAGAATAAAAGATTCAATAAATAGAGTTCTAATAAATATAGAACGTCTTTTAGCTTTGGAATATACTGTAGTTTTATTCCAAAGCTAAAAGACTTCTATATAAATATGTATTCGATAATTTTTACTTTTCCGGTTGTTATATATAACAGAGGAAAAGTGTAGCGCTCGGTAAAAAAATGACTTCTCCCAAATTTTTATATTTTTGGACTCGGGACACCTTGAAATTTCGAGATATGGAAAAAAAGTTTCGAGGTTTTTTTTTATGTTTGAATGTTAGACTGTATGGGGGACATGATTTTGTTCACCCTGTTTGAAGCCTAATAATTTCTGTGGTGAGTGTGGTCAGAATCGGAGTCAGATGGTTTAACACAGGAGTTATTAGGCATCAAAGTGGTTGAACTAAATCATGTCCCCATATACATTCTAACATAGGCAAGAACATCTTAACGGGTTCTACTGTGCTATTATAAAATGGCAAAAAAGCTTACTTTGAGGGTAGAGACGAGTTTTATTTTATTTTTTTGAAATTTTGAACACTAATAACGAATAAAATATTAAGAGATATGACACATGACCACTGTTATGTCTTCACCCTGTCGACCTTTAATTAAGAACCAAAATTTAGTAGTATTAATGCTTCTTTATACGCAAGCTACAGTGCCACATTTCGTTTCTTAAACTTTACCCATTCTGACTTGTGAGATATTGTTTAATATCTCAGAACAGAAAATAAAGAAATTAAACAAATTAGACGCCAACACGCACACTCGCGCGATTTTTTTCCCTTTATTGACTTTTTGAGGGGTTCGGGAGGTCTCCAAACATGTAGATTCGCAAAAAAAAAGAAAGAAAAAAATCGTAGGTTGAAATTTGACACGATTCCAATACTTTTCCGTTTTATATACATAACAAGTTGGTAAGTAAAAAGGAGTCGGAGTCGGCGGATTTTTTGACGACTCCGGCTAAATAACCAAAACTCCACGTCTCAGACTCCACAGCCCTGAGTTTAGGTTTTACGGTAACCAGCAAAATCGTAAGTTGTTATATCCATTGTCTCGTTATCTGAATTATATTTGATCTATATATAGGTATAATGACAGTCGGATTTTCAAGTTCCATCTTTACAATTGACAATGTTTAAAACGAAAGTGAAGAAAAACTATACATTATTAATGAAATATCTGTTAAGATCTCTGCGCGATCATGAATACAGGGTGATTTTGGATTTTTGTTACGTATATTTTTGATATAGTTAACTAATTACGCAATTAGTTAATTATATTTTAATTAGATATCTAGTTATTAAATTTATATATACCGTACAGTAGTAGGAATTAAGGTAATATAATTTTGCAAATTTGATTTTTAAATACCTTTGTAGAAAATAAAGGAGTCTGAAATAACTTCCCACGCGGAAAATAAAAAAAAAATGCACAACGTCTACGAATTTTGAACGGGCTGCTGCGATAGACAGTAGGAAGGATGAATTTTTCACTATGTAAATGATTTATACGATCCGAACTAATAGGATCCGAAGCAACTTTCGGGTCGCCCGTGTATTATTTCTTTAAAGTTTCCAGAGCACCAAATCGTTAGATTCTCCGGCCAAAATTTGTGAAACGTACTGTGTTATAAGTTTAAGGTATTAAATTTATGAAAGATATATAACTTTTAATTGTGTTATAAATAAGAATATTCGTTTATTGAAACAGAATAATGAAACATTTCTTTATTTTTGTTTTTCGAAGTGAATATGGGTTTCTAGAGGCTGATTTAATCATTTAATACCTCTTTAAATCCTAATTAATACAATTTGATTATTATATATATTGTTAGTAATTCAATTAACCTAATGTTGTATATAATAATACATCTAGAAATCAGAAATATGGATTTTTCTCTTCTGATAAATAAAAATTTTCATAGAAAATGTATATTATTGAATTTATTAAAGTTGCGAATGAAGTTTGATATTCCAAGTGAATGGAACAACGAAAATGCTAGATTTTGAATTTATTGAGTGGAGCTCTGCATAAGTCAGAAGGTTTGAATTAATTTTCTAAAGTACAAAGGTACTTAACCTATAATTTTGTAAAACAGTTTTTATGAAATCACATTTTAATATTAAATTAATTAATATAGCTTTTATTATTAAAAATTTACTAAAAGCTATCCAAGAGTAATTGCGTGAAACCAGTAAATTAAATTTTTGAAAGTTCTATTTGCCATTCGGTCTGTTCAAAAATTATTACCGCTGTCGCTTGGTGTTTGGATGTTTGGTCTTTAAAAGCAATGATCGCCTTTTTCAGTTGCCGAAGATTCGCAGAGGTAAGAATACAATCAACCGGAAACAAGTTAAGTATGGGTGCAATGTTTGTATTTTTGTGATGACTTCTAAGATTTGTTGTCTAGAATGTAGATCCATTGAATCGCATCTGTGTTCATATTTACCGTATTAGTTCTGGGTTTGAAATATGAAATTGGGTGTGCCTGTCTTGGATTTATGCAGGTGGAAACACGAACGTATTGAGGATGTCACGTGGTACGCGTTTGTTCGGTGACGACGTTCACTGAAAGAATTCGCGTCCGTGACATTCAACGTGCTGGTGTTATTATTCGTGCAAATGGAGACTAGGAATCCAAGATTAATTTTTTAACCTTACACATTTTAGTTTCAATAAACGTGTATTGCTATCAATACAACATAAATTGTAAAACATATAAAGAACATTCGCATTTCCATTTAACCTTTCCAGAATTATAGGACGAGTAAACTGTGTTCCTTAGGAAATGTTTTAGTGCCCTTTGCATGTTTTAATTAGTCTGAGTGTTAAGCGAACACTCCTTAATTTCAGAAATCCACGGCTCTGTGTTTACGCGATAACTAAAGAATTACACAACCGAAATTTATGAAATTTTAAGAATAACTTATTTGTATATATGAGATGATCTATATAGTTTTGATAGAAATCTATCAAGTGGTTAAATAAAATATAAGGGTTTGGTTCTTAAACCTGTAATGGCAATTTTTACGATTGTGCATATTATTTAAGATAAAAAAGCTTGCGTAAATAGTTTGTTTCCGTTTCCTTTGCATGTGCTTTTATTTGTTAGTCTACTTTCTCCAAAAATTCTTATTAGTGAATTATTTTTGCAGCATTTTTTTTTTATGAATTCCTTTTCTTGGATTTTGGTTTCAATGTATTTATTTATCTCCATACTCTATGGCAGTGTTTCTCAACCTCTAACGAATCGTCGCCCCCTTAGTAAAACCGTTACGTAGTATCGCCCCCCTTCACTACAAAATACCGATGCCGAGGGCAGAGACTAACACCAAATTCGTACTGCATTGAATAGACTAGTGACTATTATAATGTTGTTTGTTTAATTATTGTACGATATAAGGAATAAAATATCTAATTATTCTTAATATAATGTTTTACTATATCGCCCAGAAAATTGTTTTTCTCCTCCCAAAATATAAATTGTTACTAATCGCCCCCTCAACATGGAAAAACGCCCACATGGGGCGATATCGCCCCCGTTGAGAAACACTGCTCTATGGGAACAGTTCATATCAAGGAGTCAATTTGGTCTAAATATAAATTGTTTAATACTATTACGTTTGTTTAATTATTCTGGTTTTGCTTTGTTTTAAAAAAAAAAACAAAGATGTCAGAGTGAAAAAATCTGCTAAGACAAGACGAGCCATTGAAGCGAAAACAAACCGAAAAGAGTAAAGTAGTTGTGAGGCTGATTTTGTGCTAGAATTTGAAAAACAGTTACTGGAAAAAGAAAACTAATTAAGGCCATAGTAAAATTGGTAAGCAAAACCCGAGGGAACGATAGCTTCTAAGTATTGATACTTGCTCCAACAGGTGCTGCAGCCATCCAAGTAAATGGGGGAAACAATTTAGTTTTCTAAGAATTCCAAATTCTTGTTTTAAAGAACTAGTAGGTACAGACCTGGAAAGACAGGAAATAAGATTTTTAGCAGCGAAAATCAGGGAATCTGCAAATACCGCGGAATCCGTCTGTTGCTCTCGCTCCTTTTTGATCTGAATACGTCTTTAAATATAAACTGTGTTCGGTATACGAAAACTGGAGCTACCAAATGAATGGCAAGTTTGTCGCGCTTATCTCTCTTAAACTATAAATGATAATGTAACGATTAAAATGTTGTTGGATAGAGGTTTATGTTCGTGTTTAAAATGATAGGTAGTGGGGTGTGCAGTTGTCAGGGAGGTTTGTGGTTGCGCGTTAACATTGAAAACGGCGAGGCCGCACGGCGTTTGGGCAGTGTACAACTGGATCGCGAAGAGATAGGACGTCGAAATTGATGTCGATCTGTACGGAATGACAGGATCTACAATATTATTTAGCAGTAATAGCGATAAAATAGAATTTTTAAAGTTACAAGCCGATAAGCGTGAGAGTCGAAGGAAATGTGAACAGAAATGTAAGGCAGGTATATATTGGAAATAAAAATTTAAAAGGAATAAGAAAAGCCCAAAACGACTAATGCCGAACGATGCAGATTGAATAGAGAGTTGAAGAAACCCGAGCGTCGCCCAAACGATTGGAATGTGATAACCAGCAAGACTTTATTCGTTTATATCAGTGTTTCTCAACGGAGGCGATATCGCCCCCGTTGTTTTTCCATGTTGAGGGGGCGATTAGTAACAATTTATATTTTGAGGGGCGAAAAACAATTTTCTGGACGATATAGTAAAACATTATATTAAGAATAATTAGATATTTTATTCGTTATATCGTACAATAATTAAACAAACAACATTATACTAGTCACAAGTCTATTCAATGCAGTACGAATTTGGCGTTAGTCTTGGTCCTCGGCATCGAAATTTTGAAGTGAAGGGGGGCGACGATTCGTTAGAGGTTGAGAAACACTGGTTTATATCTTATCCTTTGCTCTAATAATTTATCACAAAGACGGTTTGATACCTTAATTAATTAAGCGATTGTGTCCCCGTACACAATTCACCGAATTCTTTTTAGTTGCGCGACATCTGGTTAATTAAGGTCGGGTTTTTAAAAGCTTCATCGACCCGACTCGCTTTCCCGCCAAAACGCCGCTGCTCTGAAGAGGAATGGGAAGAAACATAACGACCTTGAATGGGTCCGTGCTGGACCAAAAATAGGACGCGGTAAGCGATTTCACCCTCTCACGGAGTGCGCGATTTATTCTGTTTAAATTATTTTGAATTTTCGGCCTCTTTGATTTAAGAAAATTCGATTTTGCGACGCGAGTCTTTTTTTTATTTAAATAAAATTTACGAATTAATTTAAGTAAAATCATGACATTTTTTCAATGACATCGCGTAAAATCAGTTACGTAATTAGCTAAGTTTTTCGTTTTCTGTAAGAAGTGAATAAAATGTTTTTTAATTAAAACAATTATACAATTGTGTGCAAAATGGGTTTAAATAGACTTGGCCGAATATTACATAATGGAAAGGGGAAATGCAGAGACCTTAATAGGTCAGGGAATAATGTCATAATTGGTCATGGCATTACAAATGGAATTACCTGTACGGATCCTGAAACTTTTGGACTGTATTAAGTAATATTCAGTACCTGACTTTCGATGAATATTCTATGATCGGCTATTATTATTATTATTATGAATATAAAATTGAACAGTTAATTTAATTGTGTTTCGTAGGTGTTGTCGCTTGCTCTTGCTTGCAATTAATAACCGGGTGTTAAAAATGGAGCGTGGCTTCAAACTCTAATTTATCCGTCTTGGTGGGAGAATTGGTAACGATTTTTCTGTATTCGGTAAGTATATTTTTATGATTTCCAATAATAAAATGTTAGATAAATTTATTGTAGATAAAAATTCGGTGGTTTGAAGCGTTTTCTTTTCGTAAGATTAATTGAAAATTGTTTATTCAATTATATTCATTTTAAAACTTAATAATTATGTTGTTTTAAATGTAAGCAATAATTTTTGAAGCGCCCAAGACAAAGTAATGCGATTTAATGAAATGATGCGATGAAGTGAAATTCAGGGAAGAAAAGCCCTGAAAATTTAGTTCCCGATTCTCTTTATCGTTAGTATGACAGTATATTGAAAATTTATCAAATTTATATACTGTAAAAATTTCATATTTTATTGTAATGTTATATAATTTCATTTTCTTATATTTAAATAATTGTTTTTAGATACCCCAAAACGGGACAAAAGAATCCGTAACCGAAATTGAAATACTGCATTTAATGGAAATGTTCGATGTCAATTTGATTTCATTCTTGAAAAAACATAACTCGAAAGGAAATAAAAAAACAAAAAGGGTAATTTAAAATTTTTATTTAGAAATGATCACCTTATTTTTCTTCTGATTGACGTAATAAATTCATTTTTTACGGTTAAATATTAATTTTTTTTTTACTATTAACGAGCAATTACTTATTGTGACATCGTCACATTGCCCGGCTGCAGTTTTTAATTGTATTTTTAATTAATTAAATTTAAAATATATGCTATCCATCTATAGTTAGTACTGTAGAGTCTTGCCCCTGTACATCATACTTTTCCTGTTAGCAGTGGAGTCATGCTGGTCATCTAACATTTTTTCGGGGGAAGTTTTTGAATTGAAATAACTCGACTTTCGGTTTGCGTCGGCAGTTTTTATATAGTTAATTGGGGCCTCCTGTCCGTAAGGTTTTTATATCTGATCTTGAATTTTATCGATGTAACTCTGTTTTTGAGATTAACGAAAGACAGATGGATGACAGTGGGAATTTACAGGTCTACAATTTTTTAAAATTGCAGTCCAAAAATATTAATTCTCTCATTAAATTGTAAATATTTAAAAATTATCGGATACATTTTATATATTTACTGGATAAGAAAATGCTTTATGTATAAAGCAGGAAGAAAATTTTTAAAGTCGAAAAAAATTTTTTTTTTTAAATAGCTAATCAAAATGTAGTAAGATATCTAATTAAACACTAAATGCTAATAATTTTAAAAATTAAAAACGGATAATTTAGTTCCTAACAAGATTTTATGAAATAGCAAATTCAATTTGTGTCTGAAATTTTTTATGGTTAACTTTAACATCGTCTTATCAGTTATCACACAAAGTAAATAAAATATATCTAATTAAACACTAGATGCTAATAATTATAAAAATTAAAAACGGATATATTAGTTCCTAACAAGATTTTATGAAATAGCAAATTCAATTTGTTTCTGAAATTTTTTATGGTTAACTTTAACATCGTCTTATCAGTTATCACACAAAGTAACTAAAAGGCGGCATGAAAATTTTGAAAATCCCCTCTTTTATTACTTTGAGATTATTTCGAGATTTTGTTAACTTTTGACTTCTCAAAAATTGAATAAAATAAAATATTTTTATAATGTGTTGAAATTATACAGAGGCGACATCTATTGATGTATGTGAGGGTGGCAACATTTTGTTAATGTCTTAGGGGGGGATGAAGGCAGAGGAGGACTCATAGCATTAATAAATTGAATTTTTCATAATTCTTGCAGTAAAATAAAACTGTAGTGAGTAAATTGGTGATCTGTGATAGTTATTTGAAGTGAGAACCATTAGTAAATGATGCTGTTGCTGTTGGAAATTGCACTCCATGATAGAAATTTCGTTCACCCTCGAGCGGACGAACGTTTTGCGAATGATTTCGGAGAGGAACTCTCTGTGGTTATCGCTTCTCGGCCTTTTGGCTAAGATCAAAGTGTAGTATCTGTTCTTATCAGCTTAATATCTGATACGGCTTCCATCGGAGGCCATGATATTAAACTGATTTTTGGAAGGCGGCGGAGTGCTCGGAGCTTGCTCCACCTCTGCCACGGGTTGACCCGGTATTGCAGTACCTCCGGGAATGGCCCACTCCCCTTTGGGGGATCTTAATTTAATCAAAAATAGATCTGTTAAAACTTTACATATTCAAATTATCCACTACCAATGATACTGTCTTCTCTAAAGTCTGTAATTTTGTCTTCCAGCATCATTTCTTAAATGTCATTCAACAACTGTGAAAGAAGTGCATTTTGAATATTGATTTGGTAAGTTGATATGTTTAATAACATTTATATATTATATATTGTTAATACATTACTTGAGAAAGGATATTTTAAAATTTTCATCATTTATTGGATTTTAAGTTTGATTCCTTTTGTAGTATACATTAAATATAGTAATTTTGTCTTCTTTGTATTATGACAATTAAATATACATAATACAGAGATTAGATAGTTAATTTAGAAACTGTTGTATACTAAAAATAACTGTTGGAAGCAATATTAAAAACAGTTAATTTTTAATATTGTCTTTGATTAAACCAAAACAGCTAAAACTAAATACATTTTGTCACATTAAGAGGTTACACTAAAAAATCTTAAAATTTTAGTATGTTACACTTAGGCTAAAGTTCTTTGTTAAGAAAGTTCATTTTTAAGACATTGATATAAAAATTACATGATATGATCAGATTTGAAATAATATATTTTTGATCAATGAAAATATTATAATTCATTTTATGTCCTAATCTACTAAATAACTTATGAAACAATAGAACAAATAGATGAATCATTTTAGTATTTGAAATAAGTTTTTTGAAATTTAAAAGTTTGAATTCTTAAGCTAGACAAAATCATGGAGAACATAATAAATCTAGAATTAATTTATTACTGTCTTTTCATGAGATCTTATGAGAAAGTTTGTCTTAAAGTAAGTTTTGATTTCTAAGAGAGAGATTATATTTCAAGAGGAAAAGCTTTTTGTGTAAAAATTATATAGATGTNTTTTTGACAAATTTTCTAAAAGTATTATCAAGAACATTAAACAGATTTGTTCTTTTTTGAAATTCAATAAAAACAAAGAAATTATAATAGAAACCCTTAAATAATCTTACATAAAACTACATATAGCAACTAAAATGAGAAATGGAAAATTTAACATAATTACAATGACTTATTTTATCATATATCAAAAAGATTAGGGTAAGTAGAGTAAAATAATCATTTTTTATGTAATGAAATTTATGTTCAGTACCATAAAGTATTAGGTATTTTTAAAAATACAATTAATGTCATTAAAAGCAGTGATGTTTCCATTGTTTGAAAATGTTTATTAAAATATACCTAATAACAGCTTAGAATTGTGTTCGATCATTTTGCAGACTGACTTTATATTACTGTAAAGTTGTATTTAGTGTGTTGAATGTAACAAAGTACTATATTGTAATGTAACAAAAAATAAAGCCATATTGATATGACTTGTTTTTGCTACATTATTGTTCAATATATCATACAAAATAAAAAGTAAAAACAGTTTACTGTTGATATTCTACTTTTATTATGAACACACTACACAGCAATTACTAATTTGTTAGTCTTAACAATTTTTTAAAAGACTTATCTATTTCCTTTAAATCACCAAAAAAGTATCAGTTGAAAATTGTATATATTAACAGTTTGAGCTTTACTTTGAGATATTTTGTTTAATAATTAATGTTATCACTTATTGCAATATATCAGTTTATGCATTAAACAAGTATTTTATTGTACATATAGCATAGGAATTATTAAATGAGCTGTTAATTTAAACTATTTGAGGATATAATCTATTAAAAACTTTTTCAATCTGTTGATACGTTTGAAGTGTTTGACATGCTAAACATTTATTTTATATTTAAAGAACCTGCACTTCAGGAAAAAGACAAATTTTTGTCACTCAGTAAAATAATAAAAATATATAACATAATTTTAGCAGTTGTAATTATGTTTGATGAAGTAGAAGATAAAGTATCAGACTACACCACAAAACACCGGGATATGTTACATACTTTTTTTGTCACACCAGAATTAGGTTCTAGGAGTATGTTATAAAGTATTAGAATAAGTAAAATCAAAAGTTTTGTTTTTACATTTGCTAACATTTATGTTAAGTGTAATTTGGCATTATTAATTTGCTTATATAATAATAATTTAAAGCCTTTTTTAAAACAGGGATTATTTTAAAGGTTGTTATATTTCCCTAACCATTTTCAATTAGTAAAGAAAATGTTTAATAATTTTAAACATAATGCCATTAAACAGCTGTATGTCATGGTAACAAATCAGTTTTCTAAATGTGAGATAAACAGAGCAAAACATACATTCAAGGTAGAAACTTATATAGTTTTCTCTTTGAAGTATTTTCAACATTACAAAGTGTGTGCAAGAATGGAGATTTAAAATATCTGAATATTTATCATTCAAAATTACTTTTACACTTGAACTTCACATTCACATTTATGGTTTGAAAATTACAAAAATTGGAATAAAATAAAAATGAAATGCAGAGAATACAGGAATTATTGTAATTATTTTTAATAATGTATGGAATTAAAGTGCTAAAAACGAGTTACTTAAATTTTGGGTTACAAATGCTTGAAGAAAAAAATGTATTTCTGTTCTAAATGTTGGTTTTGTGGTATACAGCCTTTTACAAATCAGTAAAGTCATATTTCCATCAGATTAAAATGGTTAATAAAACATGATAATTCATGAATAATAATGTATTATTAAATATGTGTTCAAACATTCTACACACTGAATGACTTTAATCACATTACATTCTGTGCTAAATTTCATTTAAAATGCTGTGCTGCTGTAACTTTTTTCATTGTACAAAATATCTTGATATACAGTCTCACAAAATATATAGCAAAAACTAGTTAGCAGTTATTATTGATATTGCACTTTTATTATGAACACACTGTAATTATTAATTTAAGCTTAACAATTAAGCTTTTTTTAATTACAGTAACAAAAGGGCTGCCTATTTTCTTGTTATACTAGGCAAAAATATAAAAATGCATGTTTTTTTAAAGAATTAAAAGCTATTGGCTTTTTTCTCTCAGTAACACTTCACACAAGGAGCATTTGTTGATATAGATTTTTAAATCAATGTCAATATTTAAAAGCCACAACAAAACCAGTAATGGAAAATTTAATTGATATCATGAATACCCAAAATCCAAGGAATATTAAAGATATAGAAGAAGAACTAAACAATCTATCAGCAGATATCTGGTATCTGAAGAAACTTTAACAGAGAACATAGAACTTCAAATCTTGACCCTACCTACTACCATAACAAAGTCTATGCAAGATCATATGTGAAGAAAATAAACAGGTTAATAATACACTTGGTAATTAATTTTAAAAAATATAGAATAAGAAAATTAAAGTTAAATGTATAATATAAATTCACTATTGACTATAATAATGCATATACTCTAAGAAAATACAATAAATTAGTTTAGTTTAAAAAGCACAATATCCGACCATTGATGAATGGATAACTTTGGAACAAAGGTTAATTGTAAATCAAACTAACTGTACAATACCAAACAATGTTAAAAATATCTTAACTAAAGGTTTTAACTTCAACAGTTCTACAAAAATTAATTACAAGGAATTTATAGTTGATTTAGAATACATATTATGTAGAATGCAAACTGATCAAAAAGAGCAATTGAGAATTAACTTTAAAAATATTATAACAAATAACAAAATTAAAAATAAGGTTAACTAAACTAGATTCAATAATCAAATAACACAAGTTAAAAGGTTTCTAACTGATAATCAATTAATTATTGTCCCTGCTGATAAATCAACACAAATCGTTATAGTGGATAAACAAAAATATGAAAACATTAAACTAAATCTAGTCACTTCACACCAATATATTGAACTAAATGAAGATCCTACATCACACATACATGAAAACTTATAAAAAATAACTAAATGTTTTAAAAAATCTTGTTAAAATCATTTGTATTAATATTATCTTAGATTACAACTTAAGAGTCCCTAAACTCAATATTAAAGTTAAAACACACAAATTGCAAGAATTACACATGCCATTAGTAGATATTCAATTTTACATCTTATACAACTTTGAAAAATTCCTTAAGAATAAATTAACTCAAATCACAATTCTGATTATATGATTAAAAATACAGACCAATTCATTAGTAACTTAAAAAAACTCAATATTAATACTAAAGCAGAATGTTAAGTCTAGACATTAAAAATATATTAAAGACATTAAAAATCCATCTATACATAAACTTTTTATAATCAATACATTAAATACTTTGAATCAGTTCAATTACCCAATTATCATAGTTTAATTTGTTTTAAATAATAATTATTTTACTTGTAATAAAAAAAAAAATTTTAGACAATCTGGTGGTATATTTATGGGTATAAGCTTTAAACTAGCTGAATTATGTATGATAAAAATAAATTGTATTATTAGAAACTTCAGTGGCATAATAGAATACAATAGATATGTAGATGGCTGCTTCTTAATTTAGGATAATACTTTAATCAACCCTCAAACTGTTCTTAACTGTGCCAATAATATAGTAACCAACATAGCCTTTGAAGGTCTCATAACAGTTTAAATTTAAAAAAAATATATATATTAAATCATGTAATGTAAGGAAAGTCGTTAACTATGATTCCAGTACACCTATGTATATCAAGAAAAATATTTTTAACATAGTAGATACACATATATCACAAACACATTTATGAAATCTTTCAACCAAACGACTATCCAAATAAGATACTAGAAAACTAACTTACCAACACCAACTATAACCCAAAAAAATATAATACCAACTCAAATGACTTATGACAAACTTACTTACAACCATATAGTATTCGAAAAATAAAAATACTATTAAAACCATATAATATTACTCTAGTTCCAGTATTTACTAATAATAATAGCGAGGTTGAGGCCGAAGTTTTAAAAGCAAAAATGTGTACGTCTGATGTTCAGCACTGCTTTCTTGTAAGTCTAGAAGTTTGACAATGGTGTTTGGATAGTCAGTGGAATCATGTTCCACATTCCAAACATCATTGTCAAACTTCTAGGCTCACAGAAAAGCGGCACTGAACATTCGACATACCTGTTTTTGCATTTAAAACTTCAGCCTCAACCTCACTAATAAAAAGTTACTAATAACTAAAGAAAATATCATTCAAAATATTGATATAATGCAACAAAATAACATTATATACAGTATAGAATATCCTGCAGCTGCCAACCAAATTATCAATATATAGATGAAACTGGAAGAACCCTAAAAATCAGGCTAAAAGAACATTCAAAGGTAGTATCTGCAAGTGATCCCATTTTGCTCCACCTTCCTCAGATGGCCCCATATAGATTCTGATGAAGTTATTCTGCCTTCCCATATAGAACTGCATTCTGTAAGTGCAATCATGAACTTAAGGATGATCCAAACTCAGCCTGATTCTACCCTATGTAACATTAAATACTTAGCTTACTCTTTTGGTATTTTAAACATCACCCACCTCATATCTTTTACCCATCTACAGGTAATAAGAATCTATACCATTTTATAACAACCGTCTTAAACTTTATTTACTTTATAACTGTTTTACTTATCCCCTCTATTTTATCTTATACAGAAAACCTTCTAAACAGATAATACTAGTCAATTACCCAATATTTTCTTTAATGTTATTGTTAATTTTTAACTAACAATCAACTCTATGTTATTTAAAAAAAATTTTTTAAATATTAGACTAGGATTACATGATACATAATAATACATATATCTTCCTTTTGTAAAGTCTAAGTACTGAAGAGGAGACATTAAGACTTGAAATGCATTTCCTCCAATAAAATCAATATCAAGAAATGCTCCTTGTGTGATGTGTTTTTGAAGAAAAAAGCCCATAGCTTTTAATTCTTTAAAATCCACAACAAAAAAACCAGTAATGGAACATTTACTGAACTATTTTCTTATTCAGTCTGCCCAAGCTGGAGAATTATTTAGTAAAACATGAATTGCAAAATTTCAGAATAATAATTATACATGTAGTTTGGTTACTTGTAATGTCAATATTTTATGATAGAATTATTCTTATCCTACATTAATTGCAAGTTTTAGTTTTATTTTTTCAGTGTTCAGTTTTTTTTGTTTGTTTGTTTTGTTTTAAATTATAAAATTTAAACTAACTTAATTTATAAAAAAATTTATTTAGGAATATTTTTATTTTAAAAAATACCAATTATTCATACATATGTTGCTTTTTTACAGAAGAAAATCTTTGGAAGATTCTGAATATAGTAGGACAAAACTATACAGTAAGTTTATATATGGTACTACAGTAGATCCCCCTATAAGACAGTAGATACGTTCCGTTCTTTATGAATCAATTTTGTAGGAATCATAGTTTACGGACTACGGCTGTTTGAAAGGTTTTCTTTCATAAAATTAATCGATTCTAGACTAATTCGACTCAACATTTCCAAAATACGTATATTTTTTTGAAAATAATCCGTATAAACTACGTTATAAACAAAAAATTGTAGGATTGCTTACCGAGTGTGTACCGTTCGACTACGCCCGTTGCTAAAGCTTGGTTTCGTCGCGGAACAGCGCATCAAACCGCGGCCGCGATTTCTGATATTATTTTTCTGCGAAAACTTCGTTGACCTTTGGAGACATCCTTAATATAAATAATTTTTATGGCCGTTAAATAAGAAATGTTTCTTTCACAAGAAATGTATAAAATTACAGTACTGGACAGACGATAGGTCGCCTAACTCGCCGTAGCGTGACGCTAGACGGCGAAAAATATATATTTAATTATAATAAAGTTACAATAAATTAAGTTAATATATAATTATATATACAGTACCTAATTTATATATAATTAATATATAATTATATGTACAGTACCTAATTTATATATAATTATATGAACAGACGATACTAAACTCAATTTATCCGCCTAAACGTCCGTAGCGTGGCGCTACGGACGGCGGGAAAGTAGTTCGGCTGCCCGATGACGTTTTACGTATTATAGGAGTTATTTTTACCGTTGTTTACGGATACTGCCACAATTTTTATAGGAATCATAACTATAGGAAACGGTTTTATAGGGGGATCTACTGTATTTTAGTTAGTTTTATCTTTTTAAAAGATAATATAGGATTTTTTGTTAAAAAATTATTAAACCCATTTAATGCAACAGATAAAAAATGAGTGCTTTTTGTGATGACAAATAAAAATTAATAAAAACAAAAAACTTATTTGAAAAATTAGGCCTTTTTCGAGTGTCAAACAATCAGTTTACTACAAACAATTGAAAACAAAAATAATTAAATCATTAGTTAATAACAATAACTACAACATATATAAACAGATTTTTTACATTTTTGTAGACTAACTTGACACTTCTCTTAAGTTGTTCGAATATAAAATCATTTCAAAAATTGGCAAAGATTTTCCTAATGTGAGTCTGTGGAAGAGTGTAGCCATAAGTCCTTTGAGTATTCTGAGTTGAAACATTACAGTAGTCACTTATTTTATTTCCTCATAGACAACTATTATCTTTATTTCCTTTTATAAATTTATGGTTCTATCAAAACTTGTTTTATATAAATATTTCATATTTTATCAATTTTATCAATTCTGTAGTATTTCAACACTGATTCTCTGAAGTTAAATTATGAATGGATTGAATAAAACAATTTTGTACTATTTGAAGTTTATTAATTGCATATAAGGATGTGGTTCCCCGAACAGATATTCTGTATCTTATTTTAGATTCCATACACATGTGATATAATTGCTTCAACTGTTAAATACTTAAAAAGTCTTGAATTTTTTTTATTTATTCCAATATACCTAGGGGATATTGCTCTGTCTTTAGCTGTCTGCCTGTTCCAACAAAGATGATCATTGTTTTTATTCCTAAATACTTTATAACATTTAATCTTTCAATTTCACCTTCATTTATTTTAATTTTTAAATGATTCAGATTAACTTTATTTCTCTTAGCAAAGCAGAGGAATTTTGTCTTGTTACTGTTAATTTGTAGCTTATTCATTTCCATGTAAGTAATTAATTTTTTTAGAATGTTGTTTAGGTTATCTTGAAGAATTTGAGCTTCTGTATGAGGATAAGTTGTTACTATGTCATCTGCATACATGATAATGTTATCTTCTGGTATATATTTGACCAGATCATTTATATATATATATTAAAGAGTAGAGGACCCAAAATAGAACCTTGGGGAATGTCCTTATTTGATTTAAAAAAAACAAAAGATAGCATGTTCAACTTTAACATAATAATTTCTGTTTAGAGGAATTTCTTTTAAACCATTTTGCAATTTTAATTCTAAGAGTTCAAGATTCAGACTGTCGAATGTTTTTGAATGGTCTACTAAAACCGAAACCACTGTATTCAATTTATCCAGTTGTGATGTGACTATTTTAAATGAGTTAACACATCTACCATTGAAAAACCCCATTTATAAGCATACTGATGACTGTGAACAATCTGAAATGTATATGTTTAGAAAATCTTTTGTAGAAAATTTTTTCAAAGATTTTTGCTAAAGTGGAAACAATTGTAATTGGATAGTAATTTTTAATATCACGCTTGGATCCTTTATCTTTATATGTTGGTAATAGAAAGTTATGATTTAACTTTTCTGGAAAAATACCACTTTCAAAGAGGACTTATTTATCGGGTACAATAAAGGTGTAGCTATAATATCATATATATGCTTTATAATTTTGACACTAAATACAGAAACTATTCTAGCCTCAACACCGGGGTGAAATCTACACTACACTATCCGGAACCTGTAACCGGCGTGTGACACGTATATATTGTATACCGCTGTTGACGAGCGTTTTCGAACAATCTCTTTGCTCTTCTTCAGGTCAGCTGGAATTCCCTGGACGGAGTGTATTCTATTTGTTGGGATCAGGTGTCATTCCGATAAAGTGGGTCCTTTCTGACATGCGTGGTTGTGCGCTGGAGGAGGTAGTTGCGGGTTGGCATCCAACAGGGATTGCTAGGCCAGAGATAGTTAGCTCTTCTTTTTGGGTAACCATGTGTGTTAACCAGAAGGAAGAGCTGACTATCTCTGGCCTAGCAATCCCTGTTGGATGCCAACCCGCAACTACCTCCTCCAGCGCACGACCACGCATGTCAGAAAGGACCCACTTTATCGGAATGACACCTGATCCCAACAAATAGAATACACTCCGTCCAGGGAATTCCAGCTGACCTGAAGAAGAGCAAAGAGATTGTTCGAAAACACTCGTCAACAGAGGTATACAATATATACGTGTCACGTGCCAGTTACAGATTCCGGATAGTGTAGTATAAATTTTGATACTTTTAGTTTGTCCAGAACACTATTCTTTAAGCTCATTATAATATTACAGGCTTCTGAAGGAGTTGAATTTTCCAAAAAGAAAGTATTAGATACACTGGAACATGTTGTATAATGTTTTGAGTTAGCACTGCCACAGGACTTCAGGAACAAAACCATTCATAGATCTATAGTGATGAGCATATAATCTGTAACATTTTTGCCTATCACCAGTAGTTTTCCCATTATGGTATAATTGACTTATTTTAGCTTCTTTTTTTGTCCTTATTACCTCAGCAGGTAAGGTTTTAATCCTTTTCCAAAAATCAGGAGAGTCAACATTGGAAAACAACAGAGGTATAATTCTCCACAACCAACAACTGCCTACCCTTAACCATTAACCAGTGCGAAATTCTTTAAAATCGGCGAACATTTTCGATTCCCCTCCTGGGATCTTCTTCAGGCTTACTTCTTTATATCTTTCGTTATAACCGGATTCTTTAATTCGAATGTTTTTGAAAAAACGTAACGTGCTATTTTTCGAAAAAATTCCGAAAACGGAAGGAATCCACTTGTTATTTCAAATGTAATTTTCTACCAATGGGGAATCATTGTGTGCATTACGTCATAAAACTTGTCTTATAAACTATATTATGATTTATCGTCAATTAAAAATTGCCATGCTGCAGAGAGATTTATTTCTTCTTTGAAATTAATGCATGCGGATTTACGATCGGCTTTAAATATTTCCAGTGCCTCCAAAGTTCTTAGTTGTTCCGTGTGTTGGGTGGTGCGAATAACATGCGCTTCATCGAAGAAAGGTGTGATGTCCG
>NW_019384408.1:800960-819011 GCF_000671375.1 Centruroides sculpturatus | reverse complement strand
CGGACATCACACCTTTCTTCGATGAAGCGCATGTTATTCGCACCACCCAACACACGGAACAACTAAGAACTTTGGAGGCACTGGAAATATTTAAAGCCGATCGTAAATCCGCATGCATTAATTTCAAAGAAGAAATAAATCTCTCTGCAGCATGGCAATTTTTAATTGACGATAAATCATAATATAGTTTATAAGACAAGTTTTATGACGTAATGCACACAATGATTCCCCATTGGTAGAAAATTACATTTGAAATAACAAGTGGATTCCTTCCGTTTTCGGAATTTTTTCGAAAAATAGCACGTTACGTTTTTTCAAAAACATTCGAATTAAAGAATCCGGTTATAACGAAAGATATAAAGAAGTAAGCCTGAAGAAGATCCCAGGAGGGGAATCGAAAACGTTCGCCGATTTTAAAGAATTTCGCACTGGTTAATGGTTAAGGGTAGGCAGTTGTTGGTTGTGAAGTTATACAACCCGGTGTGGTAAGAAAGCATATTAATTAAGGTATAATTCTACTTCTCTGTCTGAATATTCTTCCTGATTTGTTTATTCAAAATTTTTATTTCCTGTAGATATCTATTTCGCTCTTCAAGAGCTATTAAATTTCTTTTTTTTTAACATTCTTAATTAAACAACTTTTTTTTTCTGTTTTATTAATGCTAGCATATGATCTGATATAAATTTCCTCGGGAATACTTTTCTACTATTACTGTTTCTGCTTATATATTCTCTCTTTGGAAAATATTTATTAATAAAAGTCAATAAGATAATGTGCAGGTAGTCAGCTAGTTGTTTAGTTGTCAACTTTCAGGTATAAAAATAATTCCAAGAAAAACACAACAACAAGACATTACATAAGAGCAATGTTCCCTCTAATTTTTTTTTGTAGATGAGTGGAACAAATACTTCTCTGAGCAAAAAATTTTTCTGAGCATATATATAAAATCTTATTTTTTCCTATAAAAATTAGAATAGTTAATTATAAAGTAGAGCAGTGTTTTTCAACCTTCTTGAATATGCAACCCCTTTACAAGTTAAAAAATTCTGGCAACCCCCAGGGCCATATTAAAACTATATCAGTGATTTAAAAACTACATATTTAATTTTCTTTCTGTTCAGACGTAAATATTGATCGAAAAACCAATTGTACTGTAAAATAAACACACACAGCCTTCTCACTGAAATTGTAGTTTTTTTATTGTAGTGTAGGACCTACAAACACTTGTCTTTTTCTTTTACCTGCAACCCCCGTGTAAGGCTTTGTGACCCCCTGAAGGTCGTGACCCACAGGTTGAAAAAACACTGAAGTAGAGATTAAAATTCATTTTAAAACATACTTTTATACAAAATATTATCTTTTGTCAATGATTTAATGTATTTAATCGAAATATGTGCAGCAATAATCATGTTGCAGACAGAGTGAGAAATAAGTAAACAACAATTCAAATTGGTGTGCATGCTCAGCTGTGCGGCACATAAATTCTCGTGTGCGGTAACATTTTGAGCAGTGCGCAGCCGCGCAGTTTAGAGGGAACATTGCATAAGAGGTAAACAAAACAGTTACCAATTTTTCAGTAGATTACTTTATTTCTCTTTTCCACGACAAAGTCTTTCTCGGGTGTAAAGACAATGATCAGAAATCAAATCTTGATGTATAAAAAATTCAGACTCACTAACATTTGTTAAACCATAGTCTATCAGAGAGTGAGGTTTCTTAAATTGAAATTTCTCGTTTGGAAATCAGGTTAGATTCAATCTGTTTTTTGTTTTTTTATTACAAACATATTACTGTTTATGATTGTTTAATTTTTTGTATAATACAAATTTAAAACAATTAAGTTTCAAATTTTTGAAAAAAGCAAATAATTAATTTAAACAGATTTGCTGAATTTTCTACATTAATTGATTACACACATCTGTTTTCTTTTAAACAAAACAAACTTCAGCTTTATAGTAGGAGCAGAAAAGAATTTTATACACTATTATACAGTATCTCTAATTATTTAGGCTGGGAGATTAACTGTTTTCGGAATGGGAGGTACTGGTCTTGGCTCTCACCCTCTTTTGTTTTAAAAAATGGGATGTATTTGAAACATATGTGTCTTGATTACCAGTTTTTTCAAAAAAGGAACCATGATTTCAATTACAAGTATTTCTATAGGAAATCAACGGAGTTTTCTGATAAGGTAAAAAATTCTTAATAAATCATTGGAAAAATTATTTATCATAATGAAGAAAAAAAGAAATGAAAGAAGAAAATGAAGATAATTGAAAATTTATAANCAAAACAGCTACCAATTTTTCAGTAGATTACTTTATTTCTCTTTTCCACGACAAAGTCTTTCTCGGGTGTAAAGACAATGATCAGAAATCAAATCTTGATGTATAAAAAATTCAGACTCACTAACATTTGTTAAACCATAGTCTATCAGAGAGTGAGGTTTCTTAAATTGAAATTTCTCGTTTGGAAATCAGGTTAGATTCAATCTGTTTTTTGTTTTTTTATTACAAACATATTACTGTTTATGATTGTTTAATTTTTTGTATAATACAAATTTAAAACAATTAAGTTTCAAATTTTTGAAAAAAGCAAATAATTAATTTAAACAGATTTGCTGAATTTTCTACATTAATTGATTACACACATCTGTTTTCTTTTAAACAAAACAAACTTCAGCTTTATAGTAGGAGCAGAAAAGAATTTTATACACTATTATACAGTATCTCTAATTATTTAGGCTGGGAGATTAACTGTTTTCGGAATGGGAGGTACTGGTCTTGGCTCTCACCCTCTTTTGTTTTAAAAAATGGGATGTATTTGAAACATATGTGTCTTGATTACCAGTTTTTTCAAAAAAGGAACCATGATTTCAATTACAAGTATTTCTATAGGAAATCAACGGAGTTTTCTGATAAGGTAAAAAATTCTTAATAAATCATTGGAAAAATTATTTATCATAATGAAGAAAAAAAGAAATGAAAGAAGAAAATGAAGATAATTGAAAATTTATAAAATATAAAGCCAAATTTTAGCACACAAAGTTTAAAAATCAATGTGTGTTTTTGCTATATAAATATTTTTCCATGCCTTTGTTCTGACAGTGAATAGTGCATTTTCTTTTGTATATAAGGTTGAAATTATGAAAAAATATTAATCAGATCAATCTGAAATTGATATGAAACAATTTCACAATAATATGACCGCATTTTGGATAATAATATAAAAAAAAAATAAAAAAAATGGCTCATTGCACTATGCCCATATAATCTTTGCTACTTCATTCACACAGTCCTTACATTTTGTTTACAGGATGGAAAATACACTTTATTAACGTTTTTGAAAATATTTATTTTGTGTGTTATTTGAGACAAACCATGCATATTTTAATAGCAACTTTGCAATTGAGTTGTACATAACATATTAAAAATGATAAGATTAAATTATTGATATAAATGTAAAAAAACCACCACATACAGGGATCAAACCTGAAAACAAAATCTTCACGTGTGATACCCTAACTTATCATGTTTTGCTGTGACTTCGTGATTGTCTTTTGTTTTAATATTAATAATTGTAGAAAAACTTTTATCATAAGTTTGTTGAGAATGCTTAGTGGGTCCTGCAGCTTGGCAGAGTCTATATAAGTAAATACAACATAATCACCTCCAAAGGTGCATGAAGGACAAAAGGAAGGAGGACACTTGTAGAAATCAACAACAATAATAACACCAGGATGTGTTACAAAAATCGTACTCCTAGAACCTATTCCGGTGTGACAAAAAAACAAGAAAAAGTTCACCACAAACATTTTTGAACTTCTCCAGTTCTTCCTCAGGTGAAAAGAGAGTTTCTGATAAGGATTGTAAATTTACCAACTTTTTCATTTACCGGTAATTCGGTAAATGAAAATTAAAATACCGGTTTACCAGTAAATTTTTTTCTTGAAAAATAAAATTAAGGTGATAAAAAATATAAGTCATTATGATTTCCATTTCACATTTTTATTTCAAAGATATCAAATATAAAAAATATAAAAATTAAAGTGTTATTCTAAACAAACTATAATAATAAATATAAAAATAAACAGAAATAAAATAATACAGAAAAATAAAAATACAACAGAAATAATATATTGTACCTAATACCATTTTATTGATTACCATTTTTTAAAATTAACTTCTCAAGAAACTTAAATTATTTATAGTCTTATCTCTTAATTTTGATCTAATTTTTGTACAAAATAATCCAGATCCTGAGAATACCCTTTCTGATTCAACACTTGTTGGACAAATGGTCATTAAATTAAAATTAAACAAAAACTATCTCACATAAAATTGATAATGAGGTATATTGTTGCTTACACTTATTTGTTTTTTTTTTTTTTTTTTCTCAATGTCTCTTTAGCCCATTTAAATATCTATAAACACAATATTTTCTACATAGAAATTTCTAGTATGGATTTTTCATTTACCGAATTACCGGTAAATTATCAAATGTTTTTTTGTCAATTTATTGGTAAACCGGTATACAATCCCTAGTTTCTGATGGGACAGAGCAATCAGTTAAGGGTATATGTGAAAAAATAAAGAAAAATGTAATATGAGTCACAAATGACGACCCGTAGGGTAACAAGATCTTAGCGATCTTTCTTTTGTTTTTTTGTCACACCAGAAATAGGTTCTAGGAGTACGATTTTTGACACTTGTAGAATTCGTCCATAAGAAATTTTGTATTTTTTCAAAATTATAATCATCAATTTTGATGAAATTTTGTGGATACAAACTATTGGGTTCTCCTTGTAAGAAAATGCAGATCTTTTTGTTTAGTATTAGAAAACTATTTTAATATTTTATAATTTTGTTTTATTTTTAGAATACTAGATCATCATTATGATGACTATGGTGAGGGAAAATTAAAAGGTGACAAATTTTTTATAAATGAACAAAAATGAAATGTTTATTATTATAAGAAGCATTTCACAAATATAATTTTCATTTCTAATTTGTTTACAGATGATGATGATGAATGAAATTAATATGAAGAGTTTTTAGATAAAAATTTGTATGTGTGCCTTCTAAATCTCCTTTCAATTATAAAATTGTTGATGAGGTAAAAATCAAATGTTATAATAACACATCTTGTTTATGGATAGCCTTCAAAGTTTACTGGTCTTCAATCTATCAAGACCACTACTTGCATCTTGCTTGGATCATTGGAAGAGAGATCACAAACAGTACATAACTGTATCTAATTGAAATGATCCAAACTCAGCCTGATTCTACCTTATGTAACGTTAAATACTTAGATTACTTTAAACTTAAAACATCAACTAGGACTTATCTATTATTAGGACTTATTATACTGGATAACTGGTTCTGCAAATTAAGTAAACAAAGTCAGAAAAACAGTCTTTATTTATCACCTGAATACAAACACAATATCTTTGTGTTTCTGACCTGTTGTCCCCTCATCAGCAGATTTACCATCAACAATCTCTAAAAAATTTCAATTTAAAATTGGTACAAAAATTACATAAAAATTCCTGACAGTAAAATAATTTAAAACTTCAATTCCTGGGTTTTTAAGTACCTCCTCGAAACTGACAATATTTAATGCAATATTCAATAATATCAATCCAAACATATTCCTGCTTTTAAAAAAATATAATTAATTTAAAATAATGAAGATTGGTTTAAACATATTCCAATAATAAACTTGCATCAACAAGCTTTTGCTTTCCCTTGAACATCGTTTTAACCCCACTTGATTTCTCCTTTTATACTTCTCTCTCCCTCCATAGATGATGCTGTTCCATGATTAGTCTAGTCCTGTGTTTGTTATTTATTCTATCTTTTTGTTTAACTATATAGATGTGTTTATACAATTGTCTTTTATAATTTATTTTTCTCTTTTTGACAAGACTATGTCTTATTTATAAAATCGTACTACCGGTTTATGTTACCAGCTTAGAGGTATGAAGGAGTACATGTCAAGAGTTGATATTTGGCACAGAGTATTAGGTGCCCAAATCATTTGCGCATAAAAAAATCCAGACTTGTAAGTAATCAGGGGACCGAGAACCGACCCTCTTCTACAACAGGCACCTAACCCCACCAAAGTCAGGTGGGGAGAATATACCTGGTAGCTAGGAAGGCTTGCATCCTGAACAGGGAACCATCCTACAAGAAACTTCCTCATTCATGGTTAAAAAAACCAGCTTACCAACTTAGCACTCAACGAGTGGCAACACGAATGGGAAAATGCAGACACAGGGAGGAAAACTTGCGCCTTCATTCCATCTATTACTCACTGTGTCAAGGCCACACACTACACTCCAAATGCCGAGACTACCCAAATTTTGACTGGGCACGGCAACTTTCATGCCATCTCCACCGCTTCGGTAAAATGGACAACAACCTCTGCGACTGTGATGAGTCCAGTGAGGCACAGCGGAACACTTCCTCTACACATGCTCAAAATATGACGACGACAGACTCCCGTTCATAGGCGAATGCCTCGTGGAGGGACAGAACTGGCCACCAAACCCAGCGGAAGTATTTAGCAACAAAAAACTGTGGAGAAGGCTAACGCAATTTGTGTATAAAACAAAGACTCTAAGCACCAATGGCTTCAGTAGAGAGACCACCAGTTCTACCAACTAACTAGCTACAGCCTAAGGATACGCCTTTCGTGGAACAGGAGGTGAGGAAACGGGTAAAGTAATTATGCTAAATGTACGTTGTATAACATTCCTGTAAACACTGGCAGTGCTGTGTAATGTATTGTAACACTGTTTTATTTCTGCTGGTATTGGTTGGGCCACCATCTGTAGTCCGGTACATTTTGTTGTACCCCAGCTGCCAATTCTGTTTAATTTTGTTCGGAATGGTGATCCATTTATGCCAATTGGTGTTTATTTTCTATTGGCCTCCCACTCTCTTCAAAAATGCTACAAATGTGTTACTCTTTATCTTTAAAATTTGTACTGACTTGTAACATTGTACAACTGTTTCCTTCTTAGTTTCTCGTCATCATTGTCATTGGTAACCCTTCGGTTTTTGGGTTGCACCTTCCAATTCTATAAATCAACTGCTACCTGCTGCTTTGTAATTGTCACAAGTCTTCAATGTTTGTATACTATGACAACCACTAAAAATATTATGTAAACATATTGTAATCTTCTAGTTTTATTTCAATAAATGTGATACAGGCACCCATGGGGCCTCCCATGTCTTCCTTTCAAACTTTACTATTACCCTTTCTTTTCACACTTTGACCTGTTGCTTTCTCCTTCTTTCCATTTCCAAATAGGGCAAAGTCCGTAACCACAAACGGACAGCTCTCTTATCTCTTTAACTTGGTGTTTAACTTCGTGGTGGGGAGAATATCACCCACAGTCATTCTAAGAAGTAAACTTAGAAGTGACTGTGACCTTAGAAGAAACTAAGTGTTCAGTCTTATGTTAAATAAAATTTGTAATCTAATTTTGTAAATTTGGGAGTGCTTCAAATATGACGTTAAAACGGTTTTATGTCGTTACAAGTAGGTTTTTTAGCATTATCTAGTATAGAAAAATCGTGGGACCGATAAAAATTTGACGTTATATTAGGGTTATCGTTACATCTGATGATATCATCATGTTAAACTGTATATTGTTTGTGCAAAATAAAAAAAAATAGTTTCTGACGATACAATAGCCACGATTATTTTTTTCAAAAACGAGAAATTTTCGTTACGCATCGACAAAAATTCACCCGGGCCGACACGCAACGGAGAGAAATTTCTAAATTGGATAGGTTAACTTCATCGAAAATGCATCATGGACGACCTCGTGGTCGTGGCCGGCGAAGTTTAAACTATCGCGCCCAAAAGCAGCGATACCAAAGAAGATAGGAGAATGGGAACGAGACCCGCCTTGAACGTGATTCCGCTTAGTAGTGAGTCTCCGAGACATAGTCTTGTCCCAATTACAGTTTTGCCGTTTTACTTGTTATTAATAAATTACAAAGTTTTTAGAACTTTTCTCAGAATGCACATTTCTGTAATTTTTATATAAGATAATATTCATATTGTGACATTATATCTTAAAATATATTTTATGAATAAATGATTGCATTCATAAATAATCATAATTAAAATTAAGAATTATTATAGTTATTTTTTTCAGAATTATTAAATTTTATATATTTTTATTACATACAACTAAAATTACATGTAACTATCCCAATAAATATAAATGATGTAATTATTTTTACCTCTATGTCCTTAGGCCCTGTACACACTAGGCGTTTTTCAACGCGCGTTTAACGCCGAGCTAACGCGCGTTAGCTCGGCGTTTAGCACTGGCTCAGTTTGGAAATGGACGAGAAAGTAATTGATTGTGTGTGCTCCTCCATCGTCGCTATAAGGCAGCACATATATCTCAAAGCGCCCGTAAAGTGCCCGCAAAACGCGCGTTTTAACAAAAATCTATAAACGCGCGCTTGGCGTTTGAGTGTGTACGGCTACATAGAACTCTTGGTTCTTTAAAACGCGCGTTGAAAAACGCCTAGTGTGTACAGGGCCTAACTGTTTTACATTTCTGTGTATATATTATCTACTTGGACCTTCATTATTTAATAGGATTTATTATATTGGCATTTATGATTAGCAGAGAGAGATCTTAGTCAAAAGTCAAAACAGGTGTCTTTTTCTCCTGAGAAAATAAAGATACCTTACATTAAAACCACTAAACACCAGCAGAGTTATTGAAATAGTGCTAACATTTACGCCTATGCCGAACGGTCATCATCAGGCAAACTCAGTAGCGTAGTGGGGGCGGAAAAATTTCACAATAAATAATAATATCTTGTAAGAATTTGAACCATTTTATTTCATATTTTCGTCCACCTACGATTTGGACCGATTGAAATGAGCACGGAATAGTGTTATCAATCGACTCGCCATCCGGGGATATCGTGCTCAACCTGTCGAATTTTTTTTGTTCGTTGCTTGTACGATTCATTCGTACTCATATACACCTCCAATATCCAATAGAGCTAGGTCACTCGCGTTACTCCTATCCAAGTCTCCGTAACTGATTTAAAACCAGCATACACTGCAAATTATTCTTCGCATTGCAAAACGATATACGCATGCGTTCGGAACTTCTGTTCGAACAAACCACACCTGCTGTCCGGGTCAGCGATTTTAAAAAGGTGGCAACAACACTAGCACGGAATTTTTCATTACTTATTCTGTGACGAAACTGAATTTTAGTCTTTTAAATTGAGATACCTAAATAAGGGGGCGGCGAAATTTTCCTCCGTCCCGGGCGGTTGACATCAATGCTACGCCTTTGGGCAAACTAATCCCCCAGCTGCTGAAACAACGGGAGATTGCTATACACGTGGGAAGAGGGGATATGTAGGAAGATAAACTGGAGGGGAAGGATAGTAAGATTTATAGTTCGAAGAAATACTTCCACATTGCTGATAGCCAACTACGACTCTTCGCCTCCGACCCAAACAGCGATGTGGACTTCGATGGGAAAGCCTTTTAGCTCTTCCCGGCAACCTTTTCTCAAACATCTTGAGCAAGTGGAAATTTGCCGTATTTTTGCGGAATTACCGCATAAAAACGGTATGCCGGTTAAACTGAAACTAAAATACAGTGGTGCCTCGTATAACGTACTTAACCCGTTCCAGGTGCACGTCCGTTAAGTGAAAAGTCCGTTATACAAAACGCATTTTCCCATAGAAATATGTGTTAAAACATGTAATTCGTTCCGCAGCATAAAATAACCATACTGTACCATTAAAAAAATGAAAACGGAGCAGTCACCAATTATGTCGGTAGTCAGATGTGAGGAGGAGGTAGAGGAACACTTCACATATTCATACAGATACAGACTTTTTACACATTGTAGCAGGTCTCTTTTTATTGTTTTTTTAATCAGAGTCAGATTCAGGAGAGGCTACTGGAGCTTGCAGGGTCATCTCCTCTTGTTCCCTCCTTTGTTTTTTGGCAGCTTGCTTCTTGAAAAACATGTCCAAGGTGGTCTGTTTCTCTCTCTTTTTCAACACCTATCGAAAGTGACAGGCAAGAGTTATTGTAGAGATCATTGATCCTGTTGGCCTCAGCTCTGTTTGGATAATGAGTGTTGGTAAACTCCTGAATCTCTACCCATTTGACAAGGAAGTTTTTGTCAACTTTCACTCCTTCTGATGATGTCTTGCTTTGTTTCAATTGAGATCACCTTTCTGTTTTTTAGAAGCCATGATTTGCTCAACACTTGAATAAATTAAATATCCTGCACTGAGTGATGTACGTAATAAACAAGAGAGCAAGCCGAATCCCAACGGGAGCTCTGTACTTCAGATATACTAACAATATGTTCTAATAATACTAATATATTATAAAAATAGCAGATTGTCATTGGCAACGGCAAAAGAATGGAAACATCATTCGCACTTATTCACAGAAAGTCCGTTGTTCGCAGCGTACGTTATACGAGGCACCACTGTATAAAATTAATCAGCATCTAACAAAACTAGTTGTTAATTAAACAACTAGTTTTGTATGATCTGAAAATAAAACATTTTTGAGAGTTTAATAAAATTGTAATTTGACTGACTTAAAATCAGGAAGAGTTTTCGTTTACGAGACAATAAAACAGTTAACGACGGGGCTACACTGACTGACTACTAATACAACTAATGTCACCTTACAATGTACTCTGACCTTAAAAATAATATCTTCCTCTAAAATTTCACATAAAGTCAATGTTAATCGGGATAATTTACAGCCAGTTTCTTAAATTTAAACATTCTCTCTCTCTCTCTCTCTAGAGGACTTATTATTAAAAAGTCGAGTTTTTATTCTAAAAGTGTGAAACTCAGTATTACATCAAAACTACGATTATATGTTTAATTTCTTAATTTTGTCTTCTTTCTAACGACTTAAAATACTCATGGAATTTCAAAAGTGGTTTGTGTATTTTATTGTTATTTGATTCAAAAACGCAAAAATAAACATATTAACCTCACTTAAACCGGCATGTCGGTTTTTACCATACGGAAATATCGGATTTTATGGTCTCCCAGATAGATCGGCTTGCTGGTTATTCCGCGAAATACGGTATAAGGCCACCCGGCGGGTGGCGTGCCGTGACATTTGATGATAGGGAAGCTGTGTTTCTGTAAGAAGCCGACTTCCAGGTGCAATTGTGCGTCAGTGATAATCTAGGGCAGGGGTGGCCAACAGTTTTTGCCCCCGGGTCGAATTGGAAAGAAAACTTTTTTCATGGGCCGAATCGGAGGCTGCCCAAGGAAGATTTTGAGGTGGTTCGAGATCTCATTGTGGTGTCACCCCGTAGAGACTAAATTGTACTGTACATAGAGATTACAGATACATTTTTCACATTATCGTGCTTTATCAACATTTTACGACGCTGTACTTCAGAGATTTGTAATGGAGGGTTAACTCTAAATATACAGTGAATTGTTGACCTTTTTTTAGGCAGCAGAATTTTTCATCGAGCTATTCGTACTTGAGTAGCTAATATTGAAAGTTTAATCGCGGGCCACATAAATTCATTAGACGGGCCGGATTTGGGCTGCGGGCCGTATGTTGGCCATGCCTGGTCTAGGGTCTGAAGTTGGTCGTACTCCAGGATGTTGTAATTGGTTGACAACGCAAATACTGACCGGACACGGGAGGTTTTCCCACTTCAAGTCCAAGTTTGGACAAGGAGATGGTAGATGCTCCTGTGGCAATCGCGAGGCACAATGCAGTCAAGTGCATTGTGCCTCGCGGTGACACGAGGTACAATGTACTTGACTGTCTTCTCACAGAGGATTTCCGCCGAGGGGCCGACCAAGTCGACTGGTCTGCGCCGCCTGAATAAGTACTTAGAACGCTAGCAGCAAGTAAAGGAAACCTAAGAAACTAAAGGAATGATAGGAAAAGTGATAGATCTCGATCTATGGGCTAAGCGGATGCACTAAGATGGGTCCCCTACTTGTAGGAAAGGGGACCCGCCACCCGTTATTAATGTGAGCTGTGAACTAAAGATGAAAAGGAAAGAATATTAAGAGCAGAACAGGCTGCACAATCAAAAGTTATGCCAGGTAAGAGAATCAGGCCTGACAGCGAGGAATGAGCCCGAAAGTAGCTATCTCAGGTCCGACTTACAGTCCAGGACACCCAAGAGGTGTAAGACTAAGCCTATGATTAAGGCAATAGAGCTAGTGGAACTGAGTTGAACGCTACCTGTACTGTATGCAGGCCAAGAAAACTACTTCGGGAAAGCTCGTGCGTCTTTGGGTTGGATACGTATTGAGATGCGGTGCTTGTTTTCTTCCTGTGATAATGAACCACAGCTTTCTGCCACACAAAATGTCAAAAAATAACTTGTGTGGTCGGTTGTAGTGTTACCTATATTACTGCGCTGCCAGGTACAAAGTTTTCTTCGTTCCCGAATGAACAATATCCTGAGAGGAAAGAGAAATGGCTGGCTGAAATTTAATTTTTGAAGTTAATTACATAATGATTGGAGATTGGTTAGAATGCAACACATCTCCACCTCACCGCGTCTCAGTACGTACCTTAGTTGACTCTATTTTAAATTTAGTTCTTTAATGTAAAGTTTAGTAATTTTCTTTTTTTTTTTAAATATTATTTTGTTAATCTGACAGATATTAATTGGCATATGATGTGATATTTGAATTTAAAAGATCTGTGGAAGAAAGGAGTAAGAAGCAAAATTAGTATTTTGAGGAAATGAAGGTAAAAGTTCTCCTTGTTAATACAATCCTATTAACTAATGCTATGGTCCTTATTGAAGCTCCTTTATATACTGTATATGGTTAGTTACAAATTTCATTATTTACCATGCAATGGATATATAGTTTACTTCTTCCACACCACCCTTTAAATTGTACAAAATTAAGAGTATAATAAATATCAGAATACAGTGGGTGATCGGTTAACGAACAAATCGGATAACGAAAACTTTCGCGAAAGATTTTTATGATCGGACAACGAACATATGTTCGGATAACGAACACTTCACTGAACAAACACAAGAAGTGACGTAAAATAACAAATACCGATTGGTCTTCCTTTGTCTTTAGGCAACAATTCGAAACTTTTTGGAGCGCGGGAGACGTCGACATTGACGTTCTACCCAGTATATACTGATCGGATAGTATTCCCCCGAACTTTGAAACTCTCCCTTGTAATTCCAGCCTTTTGTATTTCTGACAGAAACAATTCTTTTACGTTTTCTTCTGAAATTTTATGCCGATATCCGCTATTTAAGATCTTTTGAAGAAGTAGGAAGATGTCACAACAACGGTCTTAAAATGGCATCCAAACCAAGTTGAGGTTAATATGCCTAGGGATCTCTACAATTACAATGCTATTAATTACTTCTGAAAAATCATAAATAAGACAGAAAAGCAATCGATATTGGATAGATTATTTAACCCCCACAAACAGAAAAAACATGACTAATAAAAATGCAAGACCGTGTATATATGTATTTTTATTATTACATATGAATAAACGTAGTAAAAAAGTATATACTTATTTTTGAGGGTCTCCAGAACGAATTAATCAAATTCCCATACAAACCTATGGTAAATCGATAATCGGTTAACGAACAATTCGGATAGCGAACAAAGTCTTGGAACGGATTATGTTCGTTAACCGATCACCCACTGTATTAATACTGCTCAGTTCTAATGATCTACAGTCACTTCTCGAGTTACGACCATTCGCACTTGCGACGAAAAAATTTTTAAAATATATCAATTTTTTATAGTTTTCGTCGAATATATATCATGTATATATATATCTTGCACGCTTCTGGCGATTGATTACGTCATCTTTAGTTTTGTTATGCAGTTAGTTACCCTGCGCATTGTGCTTGTGTAAGATGGCTAACTATTTTGTTGTAAGTACGACCATTTCGACTTACGTCCGAAGTTGCGAAACCGAACCCCGTCGTAAGTTGAGAAGTGACTGTATTGACTAATGCAGGCATTACTTTGACATATACTTATAAAATATAAATTATAATTTATCAAATATTTATTAAAATATATATACAGGTATCCCCCGTATAACACGGCACTTCTATAGCACGGATTCACTCTAACACGGTTCGAGAATTGATACCATCCCCCGTATAACACGGTACTTTTAT
Organism: Centruroides sculpturatus; assembly: GCF_000671375.1. NCBI lineage: Eukaryota > Metazoa > Arthropoda > Arachnida > Scorpiones > Buthidae > Centruroides > Centruroides sculpturatus. Next base: position 804,816 of record NW_019384408.1, on the reverse strand, counting down.
AGCACGGATTTACTCCGACACGGTTCGAGAATTGGGTAAAACCCTCGTATAACAGGAAATGTAATAAATTTTTACATACTTAACTAATAATAGTTCACGAAAATTATTATTTTCGTGAACTATTAGTACTTAAGTATGTAAATTTTCTCTTCTCGCCTTCTGTCGATACACGTGGTCCTTCTCGAAACTTGTTTCAATGTTGCTAGATCGCGACGCTTCTGCTTCTGATGTTGCCGAATGTTTTTCCCTTATTCCATACTTGCTTTATTCTTCATAAGTACTTAGCACTATATAAGGAAATTTATAAATATCTTTTAACTAGAAGCAAGAAATCTAAAATTACATACATTTTGCAAAAGGTAAAGCATGGATCTGAAGATAATGCAGAGAAATGCTCAGAGGATAAGGATAACTTGCCAAAAAGAAAACGCTCTCGGTTAATTAATAGTGTTTTTAGTGATGACAAAGAAAACATTGTTTAATTTATATTAATATGTATCACTTAAAAAATTTTAATGAAGATATTTATCTTAATTATGAAAATATACTAGCATGTTTTTTTTAATTTTTGGAACCTAACCCTCCTTTTCGTATTAGTTCTTTGTTTCGTATAACACGGCAATGTTTTGGAACGTAACTACCGTGTTATACGGAGGTTACCTGTAGTGTTATATTATGTAACATACAAAATTCATACATTGCAAGAATGCTATTATTCCTCAACAACAATCAGGAACAAAATGATGAAACAAAAGTAATGAACATGAACTACTAAACTTTAAAATTATCACATTGAAAAATCACTGGTAAGATCATCATCATCATCAGAATCTTCCTCACTAGAATGTTTTATATAGTTGAAGCAGATGATAGTTGCCAAGTGTAACATTTTATCGTTGTTGCTTTTAGTAGCTTAGTGTTGCCACCAGTGGCGTGCTGTCATTAGACGCGGTGGAAGCGCCGCTTCCCTTTATTTTATAAAAAATAAATACATATTAATTTTAATTATACGAAAAGAATCGCACAATATTTTATTATAACCGCATTATGTATCTTACTACAAATTTCTATACTAAACGTGAAAAAAATAAGATTGCTATTGTATACAGTAGACCCCACTATAAAACGAGTTCCTATAATTACGATTCCTATAAGAGAGAGAAAAAATTGCGACGGTATCCGTAAAAAACGGTAAAAAAAAACTATAATTACGTAAAACGTCATCGGGCAGCCGAACTACTTTCCGCGCTGTCAAGCGCCACGCTACGGAGAGATTACTATCGTCTGTCTGTACAGTATTATATATATATTTTCCGCCGCCTGGCGCCACGCTACGGAGAGTTTAGGCGAACTATCGTCTGTTCAGTATGTAAATTAGGTACCGTAAGTCTAATACAGCACTGTAATTTTATACATTTCTTGTGAAAGAAACATTTCTTATTCAACGGCGATTAAAATTATTTATATTAATGATGTCTCCAAAGTTCAGCGAAGTTTTCGCAGAAAAATAACATCAGAAATCACGGCTGCAGTTTTCTGAGCTGTTCCGCGACGAAAACAAGCTTGAGCAACGGCGATGTCGAATGGTGCACACTCGGTAAGTAATCCTACAATTTTTTGTTTATAGCGTAGTTTATACGGATTATTTCCAAAAAATATATACGTATTTTGGAAATGTTGAGTCGGATTAGTCTAGAATCGATTAATTTTATGGAAGAAAGCCTTTCAAACAGCCTTAGTCCGTAAACTTCACACGTGTCGGGCTGTGATTGGAAGGACTCGTAAGAAATCGGATTCCTAAAGAATGGAATGTATCTACTGTCTTATAGAGGGTCGATTATTAGTGGCGGAGTGGAATCTCTATATTGTCAGATTCCAAAAAGCCAGATTTGCGTACGCGCTTTACAGAGCACCAACCTCACCCGGTTTAGCGGGTGGAAGCCTACGACCTTGAGTTGATGTTACACATATAACGCTTCCAATTCTATCCGGGACCGGTTCCGCGCTGTTAGCCGCCCGCCCGCTAGATATTTGGCCGATTACGTGAATAACGAGTAGATTTATAACTTAACCCAACCGATAAGAATTTACTGGTATATTTTTATGATAGTTCTGTATAGTTGACAGGAGTTTAAAAAATCCATTAAAATATTTGATATTTTTATTCCGCTCTCCGATTTTATATTACGGATTTTAATGTTAAACCAGTGATATTACGATTTCGTATATCATCTTTAAGGGGATATAGAAAAAAACGTGTACAATTCTTGTACAATGTTAAAAAATTAACCATTATTTCGACAGCGTCATTTAAAACTAAATTTAATGAATGAGAGAGATGCACCAGGTACAGAAAAAGCTCTAGAATTTACTTTCCTTAAATTTAAGATTTATGTATCCGTTGTCGTAAAAATTTGTCTTTCCACTTTTTTCCCGAGACTACAAATATTCGTGTACAAAGTAACTGGTTTCGACTTAAGAAGTAATTAAATAATTAAGCGATTAGGGAGTAGGGGACATAAACAAAACCCTGACGAAAGAGCCGGAATATTACTTAAACAAAAGCTTAACCGAATCAGTCTACAGCCGAGTACAGTGGGGACTGATTTCTTCGAAATACTGTATTAGATGTAATAAAGACAGAAATTTTTCCAGTTCGACGAGAGTGACCGAAAAGTTGTAAATTTTGGAAATTTCCGTGGACAACACTTGGTCCTAAAACGAATTAGAAAAGAAATGACTTTAAGTTTAACATGTGTCGATTTTTACAGCTATGATGAGAAACGTTTAAAATGTACAACAACCCTGTCGCCTCCTTTGAGGTATACTAGTGATGCGACAAAAGCGGCATTTGACATTGACCAGTATCGGCACCCTCGGGATTTGGCATGCATGCACGCACCGCACACCTACCAAGATCGTCTCTGATTCCATCCACGAGTCACTGATAGGAAGCACTTTTAACTAAGTTTTAATATTTAAAAAGTAAAGAATATCTTATGCTATTTTTATGTACGTTTTTTCACAAAACTATATTCATACAATCGAATATTTTTTACCAGGTATGTATAATTGTATATTGATCACACATTTTAACAAGTAAGTTTTTATAATTTTATTTTTAATTTTAGCCCTTATATTATTGCTAGCAATTTAGAATGTAATTGTGATATTGAAAATTTATTTCAAAAAGTTTTGGCTCGAGACCTTATAATGAAAAAGAAAGCATTATTAAAAGAGAAAGGCCAATGCCTAAATTAAATATAAATACGTCAACAAGAAAATTTGTTCGACATTTTCACGATAAAAATTATGAAGATATAAAATGGCTCTGCGGGTGCATAAAAATGCAAAAATTGTTTTGTTGGCCTTGCCTACTATTTTCAAATAAAATTAGTGTGTAGAATGAGATTGGAATTTTGACGATTTAAATAATTTGAGTAGAGCTGGCAAAAGACACGAAAATCCTAAATCTCGCATCGAATCTTTCGTAAAATTGGATATACAGTAGAACCTCGATTATCCGGACTAATTGGGGATGAAGGTAGTCCAGATAAGGAAAAATCCGGATAATCGAAACGAATACTTTAATTTGTCTTTTAATGATAATACAACACGTTTTCATTTCGATGATATATCGGTAATATTAAAAATAAATACTGTATTTAAATCGTGATCAAATTTTCAAGAAACAAATGTTTTATTGAATTTGGACTACTACTGACCAGCGCTAACAGACTAGCTATTGTTTAAAAGGCCCTCTGGCGGCTCAAGAATACGGATTTTATAAAATAAAAAGCAGTTGAAACTGCATTTTTATGAATAAAAATTTGACAAACTATTTATCGTTTTATGA
>NW_019384408.1:795143-799341 GCF_000671375.1 Centruroides sculpturatus | reverse complement strand
ATACAGTAGAGCGTCGTTTATCCGAATCAATTGGGGACTGGGGTGGTTCGGATAACTTATTTTTCGGATAACGAATTATGTACGAAAAAATATATTAATTTATCCCATGTTGAAATTTTTCTCCGTTGCGTGTCGCTTCGCGTTGAATTTTCGTCGATGTTAAGCCTAACGAAGACTATTGTATCGTTAAAAATTATTTTTTTATTTTATACAAACAAAATAAATATATTGAAAAATATAAAAACAATAAAAAATTATACTTCAGAAGTTAATTTAGTATCAAATACGTAAAATATTTGAGTAGCCCAAGATATAGCCAAAGATTACAGCGCCACAGCACTGGCGAAAATTTAAATTTGTCGACTGGAAAAGGTACTAGATTAGTACAAAAGTACTAGGTGGAACAACACTGGTGCTGCCTTTGTAGCCCCGATTCTGTTACCCGGTGTCGCCGTAGAGGCGCCTCGATCTAGTGTCGCTGTTTCTTCCACTATTTCTATAGTCTCTTGAACCCTGTGATCTTATTTGCGGGGCAGGGCAGAGTTTGCTGTACGAGGTAGGGTCCATTCGTATTCGTTTGTTCGATAAAACCGTAGCCTTCTCTAGATGTATTTTTAATATCACAATTACATTCTGAATCGCTAGGCACGATAAGGGCTAAAATTAAAAAGAAAATTATAAAAAGTTACTTGGTGAAATAAAATGTGCGGTGGATGTACTGTACTGTACATACCTGGTACAAAATATTCTTCAATTGTATGAATATACTTTTAAAGAAAGTTATAATTAAATATAGCTTTGTAAAGAAACGTACATTAAAATAACATNGAAAATTATAAAAAGTTACTTGGTGAAATAAAATGTGCGGTGGATGTACTGTACTGTACATACCTGGTACAAAATATTCTTCAATTGTATGAATATACTTTTAAAGAAAGTTATAATTAAATATAGCTTTGTAAAGAAACGTACATTAAAATAACATCAAATATTCTTTACTTTTTAAATCTTAAAATCCACGTAGTTAAAATTGCTCCCTACAAGTGGCTAATGGATGGAATTAGAGACGGTCCTGGTAGGTGTGCAGTGCGTGCATGCACGCGGACTGCCAAATCGCAAGGGTGCCGATACTGGTCAATGTCAAATGCCTTTTTTGTCGCATCACTAGTATACCTCAAAGGACGCGACAGGGTTGTAAATTTTAAACGTTTCTCATCATACCTGTAAAAATCTAAATACAGTATGTTAAACTTAATAGATTGTCCGTCGTTTGTTTTCTAACTAATTCGTTTTAGGACCAAGTGTCCACGGAAATTTTCAAAATTTACAACTTTTCGGTCACTCTCATTGAATTGGAAAAATTTCTGTCTTTATTACATCTAATATTACGAAGAAATCAGTCCTTACTGTACTGGGCTAGAGATTGGTTCGGTTAAGCTTTTGTTTAAGAGAAAGCAACGTGCAAGATTTACAGGCGCAGATGCGGTTTTTTGCGTTTTTGCAGGAAATCGAAAATATTTTTAGACCTATCTAAAAAGTTTCTAATTAGTCTGGAAACAGGGGGACCTAATTCTTGCATTCTGTGAAAATGGATAAGATTGGCTATAATGTAATAATCTTAATCTTCGCTATCGTTACTTTTTGCCGAGCAACGCCGGGCGTATCTGCTAGACCAGTGTTCCGCAACCTTTTTCTACTTGCGGCACACCAAAATGTTATTCCCCTCAAAAACGTATGATATGATACTATTAATAGAATTACGTAATGCCACTAACCTATTATTATTGTTATTATACAGACATCAACACCTGTGAGCAAATTTTTTTACATATAATTTTTTAGAATACATAAAAATGCGTGGCTTGTAATAAAGAATAAACAAACATCATCTTATTTAATCAGTGCTGCGGCAGAGAATGAAATACAAGCATAAGAAACACAGCAACTGAGATAAAAATATATAAATAAAATTTGAAACAGAAAATGTAAAAGTTCACGTCACATCTTTCACCATGTGACGGCACACCGGTTGCGGAACACTGTGCTAAGACAATACAGCGCTTTCATTCCGCCAATGATATTCGAATATACAATCTTATCGTTTTTTTCACATGTAGTATAGAAATTTGTAATAAGATATATTATAATATGCGGTTATAATAAAAAAATATTAATTTTAATTAATTCAAAATACGTTAAAATATGAAAATAATCGCACAAATGTGTTTATATTTTAGAAAATACAAGGGAAGCGGCGCTTCCATCGCTTCCAAGGACGGCACGCCACTTGCATTTACAATTTATTTTATAAAACCCATCCCTGCCCTCAAAATTAAGCTTTTTGCTATTTCATAATAATTGAAAATATAAAAAGTTTTAAATAATAAAAATATTATAACAGATAGCGCTACACGCGCAGTTTTAAATGTTGCCAGGAAAGTTAAGCTACTCGTTGCTGGATCTTTTAATTAATAAATAATCTATTGTGTAACCTTTACGCTTTGCAGCTAATTATTTAACCAAAAATTCAAACTGTGCCAAGAACTGTCAAATGTATTAATTACCTGTAAAGTTTTATATTGAAAGAATAAATATCTAATAAATACAGAATTGATAAGAAAGTATTTCATTATATTTTATATTAAATTTAAAATGTAACCATACCAAACTATATTCATCATCCAACACAGTTAAATTAGAAAATTCAAACTGGATAATTAAACAAAATAATGACTAATAAAATAACCAAAAATATTTATAATACTGGATTCACAAAATAATGAATCTTTTATGAATCCAGTATTATATTTTTGGTTATTTTATAAACCAACATTGAATTACAATTTAAGAAGAAAATCAGACATTAATTTGAATACTAATAAGTTTTTAAACATTTTTAGAACAAATTCAAATTATATTAAATTTATTCCAAAAAAATATCAAACTATTGGTAATTATTATAACCCTATGAGGCATTTTAAAATAATCCAAAATTGATTGTTTCTTTTTAGTAAAATAAATGTTGTATTCATAAAAGTTTTCTTTATTCTATAATTAATTTAAGAAGTAAATAAACATTAGTCTTTTCTTGCATGAGCCACCAAATTGAAAATAATGCATTTCTTACATTAGATCTATTGATATTAAGTCTGAATTTTCTAAAATTATATTTAAAATTACTTTTAGATCTGTATGAATACTTTTTGTATTACATAGATTTTTGTTTGTTATTATTATTATTATCCTCAATTACAATAAGAACTTAATCTATTATTAGTGGCAAAAGGTACTTATGGGTTAAGAGGACGCCAGTCGGAAATAGCGTTTTCTCCGAATAATGCAATTTTTTATTTGTCAAATTTAATAAAATTGTTAAATCAAACAATAAATTACGATTTATAAAGATATAACAAAATTTCACAAACTGTAATAATAAACCACTTGAATATACAAATTGTTTTGTAGTGTATATGACAAATAGGCGATCTATTATCCTAAATTATCCTAATTGATTTTTTTTTCATTTTTACAACCTTATCAGTAAATTTTCTTCTTTTTACATTTAAATTTACTAGTCTATTGTTATTTTGATATTTTCATTCAAAATAGCGACTTTGATTGCTATTTCCAACTGGCGTTCTCTTAACCCATAAGTACCACTTTCTGTAACTAATTTCATATAAGAATATTTAGAAAAAGGATAATTGTCAGTTTATTTAGGAAATTGTTATTTCTTTTAAAGAATATTTAAAATTTTTTAAATAAAATAAAATAATTTTAAATTCAAATTGTTAAAACAAACTGGAAAATAACTCATTTCAAGCAACTAACTTTTCATTCCAGGACTAAATCCTTTCCTTTTTTCAAATGCTTTTGGGTTTATTCAAAACCCTTCTCCAGGCTTTCCAAACTGAACATAAAATTCAGTATATACAGTACATTCTAATTATTTAAATACATTTTCAGTTTTAGTTGCAAACATGTCATACTAAAAGATATTTAAATAATTAGGCTATTTAATGATTATATTCTATGTGTTTGATTTGAAAAGCCTAAAGATAGGTTATGAATGAATCTGAAAATATTTGCAAAAAGGAAAGGATTAAGTGCTGAGATGAAAAATTAGTTGCTTGAAAAAAAATTATTTTAATTTTAAAAACGTATTGATTTGTTTTATAAATAATTATAATAATTATAT
>NW_019384408.1:789357-795120 GCF_000671375.1 Centruroides sculpturatus | reverse complement strand
TTATAATAGTATAATTATATTATTAATTATAATATAACAATAATATAATATATTATTATAAATTAATTATGGTAATATTTGATGACATTATTAATTATTATTATTGTAGATTTTAGGTCATATTGTTTATTAAATTACATCTGCTTAGCATTTTGATTTGTGAGAAATTTAAAAGTCTATAATTTACAATATATAATGATTGTATATTTATGAAATATAAAAATATCTAACTATATACAAAACACAACAAGCATTTGTAATAAAGTTATGCTTTATTTTTCATGGCTGCCACTTCTTGCAGCGCAGATACATTTGTGTACACTACCGGACAAATAACGTCACAGCAGCAGAAGTGTTCTATTAAAATGATGATGAGACAGACAAGGGGAGGTATATGAAATATGCAATGCAGACAACAACAAAAGGGGATTTAAACAAATTTGTATATTCTAAGAAAAAAGTCAACCCGATACCAACCCACCAGCATTTTTTTTTTTTGTTTTTCAGTTTCCTTCAGATGGACGGTGTCTCCTGCAGCATGTCATAAAATGGTTGGAATAAATCAATTTTTAATAGTAATATCATTCATAAAAATTATTTAACAAAATGTAAAAGTATTTAAAAAATTGCATCAAGGATTGGTAAAATGGAGATATAAATTGACTATTCTGCAATTTGTCAGATCATGGACTGTCCACTTCCATAGTTTTGTTTTGGTGCAACCAGCCCTTAAAACCACTGCAAACCATCTTACCCTACTGGTGATTAAAGAAAGACGGATGCAGTGTTAATACTGTTACATGGCAGTGAAACAAATTGCCTCATTACTCAATCATAAATCTCCCTTGAAGTAACTTAAATCAAAACAACGGAATGACTTTATAATGATTCTATCAAATTAGGGAGATTTAAATTCTCTATAACTTTTAATATTTATAAAGAGTAAAAACAATAAATCAACCCGTAAAATTTTAAAATAATTGCAGTTTTCCACCAGCAGTAAATGATCTGATAAGCATCAATCTGAGACTCAACAACAAAACTCCTTTTCTCTGTCCCGTCTTAAAAATATACATCATCTATCTTAGATGTGAATTCTCAATTTTTTTTACCCTTCTATTAAACAAGGCACTGTTTGCTGTTTTCAATATTTATTTCCTAAATCACATTTTAGGAGGAATCAGTCAACAGATTCAAATAGAATCCATATAACGTTGGATTTTATTTTAAACAACAGTGATCCTATTGTTATATTTTCTAATGATAATGGAGAGGGATTTTTTTAAAGTTTGTATCTGGTATAATAGACATAGCAGATACAAATTCATGTTCAAGCATTCTTTCTGGTTGGGAAGAAAATCAGAGAAACAATCCATATACATCCATTTACATTCCAGAGGAGGGGAGGGACAGTCCACGAGAGTAAAAGTGGATAGGAATGAGGATGGGTTTGACATGGGTTTGAATGCACAGACAGAACAACAACAACAACAACAACAAGAACAACAACAACAACAAACAACAACAAGAGGAAAGATTGAGAGAAAGAGAAGATATATGGTTTGCATTTTTTACATGATCAGAGAGAAAAGGAAAAACCACACCATAATTCGCTTCTGGTTATCGTATTAACAGATAACAATTTTCCACCACCCAGCCATTATTACACAGTAGGTATAGTTAAGACACTCTGCTTTTCTGCCAAGAAATAAACGAATGGCAAGAACATGCCTTTCTGTCACAAATTACTTTTTATAACAATGTTCCCTTTGTAATTTTTAAATAGCCCGATTTATTCCTACAAAAATAGTTTTCCTATTCATTTTTTTTAAAACTCTCTAGAACCACTACTATTTCATAACTAATTGGTGATGTCTCCCCAGAGGTAGTTTTCTTTATTTCATTGTAAGTAGTTAAGATTGGTGGGATAAGTTTCAGATGCCATTGCCAAAGAAAATTCATTCTGTATCTGAAAACGAGATCAGACTAATAAGTAACCATTATCACTTTTCCACATGCATTACCCCTGATTAGACATCACCATACATAATACAATAACTGATTCATCTTACAACTCTTATTCTACTGATAAAAACACTTCAGTGGTCTAACATGACTGTTGTATTCTCTTCATTCAAACACCTCATATTATGCCATTAACAGTACAGAAAATACAGCAATAAGTTTGGGGCACTGAAGCTGCTTTACACAGAAATTAGGTTTCTCTGCATCCCAATACAAATCACAGATGGAGAAGATTATCACAGTCTACATGACTGTTGCTGTCAATCTATACAATTTTCAAACTTAAATTTTGATTTTGTTTGTTTCAGGAGTGTATTACTAAAACTTCAACATTATATTATAAAGACATCTTCAGTAATTCCTTATATAAAAACTATTCTCTCGAAATGGCAGTAAATCTTAACATATACACACATATATTTATTTATATATACAAATATTGTACTTACAATATATATATATTAGACTATCTTTACTACTATATTTTCTATTTTCAAAAAAGTTAGTGAGGGACTCATAGTACAAAATATTCTGATCTCAGTTTGTACTTGAGAAACCAAATTTCTGGCAAAGTGAGATCGTTCAAACTTCACAGACTTTGACAACCTTATTCAATTAAGTGGCTGGGATGATATATACATATACATATATATTTATATATACACATATATACATATGTATGTATGCATGCATGTATATACATACATACATACATATGTATATACATACATACATACACATACATATATATAATTATATAATAATCTCTTCCAATGAACACCAGAGACATAGGATTGATATAACATTAATATTTGCATTACAAAGGGGAAGGAGAAAAACTAAAAAGTACACCTTATAAAACAATTTACAAATACCATTTGAACATACATGTGCATCATAAATAAGTGATGTTGCCCATCCACCAAACAGCGGGAAGATAATGGCAGTAGAAATACATTGCCTCTATCAACTACAGCACTCTTCCTGTAACAATTTGTTGACAGCAAAGAATGCCATATATTTTGTACATAATGATCTCTCACTCTACACAAATAATATTTTCCTTGACATTATATTTATAATAATCTCTTTGTTTCAAATATACTTGCTTTTTTGTCACAGACCCATATTTTATCACATTATTGCTCTCTGTGTGATTGCACTTTATTTAGTGCTCGAGTGCTCTTGACTAAAGGTTTCTTCTATATTTCCCCAGTCAAACGATGTTACTGTACATGTATCTATGAAATGGAAGTTGTCAACATGGGCATAGATCCCTCGGAGCAGAACTCTTCTTTTGTCCAAAATAAGCTGCCTGGGAACCTTGATGTAGCAACAACCACAACCTTGGCAATTAGAAGACAGTCAAAACATTTTTTTGGATCTATTGCTGATTTTGTGGCACAGCCTATTTGGATTATTAAGCAGTAATGCTGAAATCAGATGTCCACTGAGAATAATTCTTTATGTAATGCTGGAAATTCCAGATGTGGAGAATTGTGGCGGAATTTGGATAAAGCCTCATTATGAAGTGTGCTAAGTTCTTTTAAATCATTTACTTTTGCTATAAGGACTTCAAACACTCGCACATCTCCTTTGCATGGCAATTTGTGAGTGCGATCAAGTTCAAGTTTTAGAGCCCTCGATATAGCTATATTCAAGCGTTTCACATCTAAGATCCCTCTTAATCCTGGACGATCTGTGATAAATTATAATATAATAATGAATTAATATGCAATAATTAAAATTTTATATAATAATTTAAATAATTAAATTTTATTTTATTTACAATATGCAAAATTATATTGATAATTATCCTTAATAATAGAAACATTCATAATTTACTAATTAGAATATAAAAGATATCTATAAACAGAACAAAAGTTTTAATAATAGTTATTGATTAATAATTTATTTTATGACGTATCCAATATTTTTCAATCAGTAAAATCAGTGTTCCATAAACCAAATTTACAGTATATTATTAATTTATTTATAAATCAAAATTATAAATTTAAAATTCAATATACGGAATTTAATTTAATGGATTTTGTAATATTATAATATGTTTTATAATTTGTCTCAAAGTTAACATATTTTAAGATTATATGTAACTATTAACTTATCAGTGTTGATACCAACTATGTTATCAACTGATCAGGAAGTTTTCTACACAAACACACCATTGCTAGATTTCATAACTTACTGAAAATTGAGCAACTTTATAATTTATTTTAAGATCTTAAAACAGACTTTTCAAACAGACTCATCAAAAAGAAATTTCTTTTTGGTGACGAGCCTGTTTTAGGTAACTTAATTTTTTTTATTGTCTTTGAGTATTTTTATTTTTGTTAACTGCATTCTTCTGTAAAGATTAGTAAATATGGCAATATATTTGTTCAAGTAAGTTGTAAGCATTCCATCAATTTTTCATACATTCAGAAATATTCTACTATTCAGCATAGATTGAAATATCTTAACATCTGACATTGAAACATATACTTATATTAAGANAGTTATATTTTTCCATTAATTAATAATAAGTTTTATTAATAAGTTTTTCCATTAATTAATAATAATTGAAATTTCAATTTTGTAATTCCAAATTTCATCACATTGATATTCCAAATTTTGTAAGCCATATTACAACTCAATGCTTTGAGAATTGGAAACATACTGAATTTTGTATTAAAAATTTTATTAAGGATTCTAACATAGCTAAGGTCTTGATCTTGGAGATTATGCAATAGAATTTACCAGACACAATTCATTCTCCACTGTAATGGTATCAAGACATTTGTTTATATAACAAAAAAAATGTATAAAATGTGTTCTTCCTGTTAGAATAAATCAGGCCATAAGCCATTGATCAATTACATATCTGATTATTTTGCAAATAAAAAACCCTGCAAATTTTTTCACAGTTTATTGTTATAAAAACAACTTTTCACTTAATGTTCCTATATTAATACCAGAATTTCTCAAACTGTTTGCTCACTTGATCCAATACATTTGTAATATAAAATTTTTAAAAACCTGGTAAACTGGAGCACTGTGTATCGTAGAACAAAATAAAATTATGCATTATTGATAACTTCTACATGTGAAATGTAACATTGAGTACATAAGAGTGGTTCAGGCCAATTTTGATTTGTAACAAATAACTTACTTCAATTTCAGTTTTTATTAATTAATTGAAATATAAGACTGATGATTGTAAATAAAACAGACTGTTTCAAAATTATTTGGGATATATTTTACGTTATAAAAAAAAACTTGTAATATTTTTCAAACTTAATGAACCTTTTTAAAATAAAATCTTCTTACAATCTGAAAAGTAATCAATTTCATAATTTCATTTTATATATCTATATATATAAAATTGCTTGTCCTGACTGACTGACTCACTGACTGATTCATCATCGCCCAGAGCAAACCGCTGGACCTAGAGAGGTGAAATTTGGTACACAGTTAGGGTACGTCATGAAAACGCACACTAAGAAGGGATTTTTCGAAATTCCCAAGTGGGGGGTGAGGGAGAGCATTAAGGCTTAACCGGAAGAACGGCTTCTACTGTACTATTTTAGATGCGATTTTTTGTTTTTATCTGCGTTTTAGTAGTGAATGCCATGGCAATGCACACTAAGAAGAGATTTTTAGAAAGTTCCCCGCGGGGGGTGAGGGAGAGAATATAGTTTTCATCGAGTACTTAGGTGTATTAAATTAATAACATTTCAG
>NW_019384408.1:747783-788617 GCF_000671375.1 Centruroides sculpturatus | reverse complement strand
TGTGTGTATACACACACACACACAAAAAAAACTCTTAAAAATTATTTACTGATCCACTTGTGCCAAAATTCATCCATTATTTTTTATAATTTATTTTTATGTATGACAATAAACCTAAAAGTTTGAATAAACAAGGAAATATTTTCAAAACATTGCAACTTAAATGGCTTTATGACTATAACATTATGTAATATCTATTTTGATGTAGTTCAAAGTAGAAAAAAGAAATCAATTTCATATACAAACAATCTATAATCTTAATGATAATTATAATTATAAGAAAAAAGTTGTAAAAATGTTCAGTATTTAATGGATGCATCTATTTGTCCTAGTTATTAGAGAATATTTCAGTAATACAAGTATTATAAGTATTTCTGCATAAGTTAGTATCATTTTGTGACCGATTAAAATTTTAACGCAACACATAGTTTGAGAAACACTGTTTGAAATTTTTAAATTAATATGTGTAAATCAACTGTAACATAGAAAAAATTCTATAGAACAATTCATTATTCTGTGTAAAAAATTAAATAATGAATAAGATACTTTTAAAAGTAACTATTTAATTTTACTATGTTAAGTTACATATTAAAATTAATTAATTGAATGTAACTGCTTATATTTTTATTTCCTGGAATCTGATACAGGAAGCATTACTATATTTAATTTTAGTGATGAACTAAAGATATAATAATGGAAAAAAGTGATTTTTTTTTCTTTTAGAAATTGATGGATCTTCCACAAGTTTTAACTGATTAATTATGATGTTTTTAAAATAAAAATTCTAATGTTTATATCTACGATGCAATATCTATAAATATGATTGCATAAACTATTACTATAACAACATAAACAATTTATATAAATTGACAGAATAAAAAAAAAGATGTTTCTGTAACTTCTGTCACAATTCCACCAATGATGACAACGTTCTCTTGCAACTGACAGATTACAATCCATGAATTAACCATCAAAGAATTAGCACAACTTGAGTGTTCCCATACATTCCAAAAATTGACAAAGTCCAATAGCACTGCAACATGCCAGCATACAGAGCAAAGAAGCATAATGGTGAAACTGCATTTTGCAATGTTAAACTTGAAAAATTTTTCTGTGGAAAACAAAATGAGAAAAATGCCAGAGTCAAAGTCAACACATTTTTCCTGACTCCAACTCCTTTGATCAGAAATTCCTCCCAACTCAGCTCTACAGCCCTGCTTGGCACTAACTGACTATCATGTTTTGCACCTTGCAGAACCACATGCCAATTTATAGTTCAATGACAATATCCATTTGAGAATGATGCTAGAGACTTTCTTCAAAGAAAAACTCCAGTCATTCTATACTCGTGGGATTGAAAGTCTGCAGGAAAGGTGGCAAAATGTGATTAATATTTTAATATTGATAGTGATTACCTAGAAGAGTGAACTGCAATTGTTGTTAAGTTTATTGACAATAAAGATTTTTCAAAATGTCTAAATTTCACCTTTATAAACCTGATACAATGAAAGCATTTATATAGTTGAGCTGCATATTATTTATTTATAGTTGAGCATATTATTTATTTTATCTATTATTTTCTGGTTAAGTGACTAAAAATTTAAGGAAGGGAAAAAAATACTAAATGATGTTTATCAATATAAAAGTTTGCCTTAAGTGATTGTGAAAATTGTTTTACAAGTACTTGAGATAAGTTAAAACTATTATATTAGTATATATTTTTTGATGATTATAATACTACTTGGAATTTCTGAAAGAAAAATTGAATATTCTCTAGGATAGTCAATTATTTCTTTCAGAAATTCCATGTGACATCTAATTAAAATTAATATTTTTCAAATAGCAACTTATATATCAATATCAAATCCTTTTCATCAATCTAAAATATTCAAAGAAAATTAGTATTAACTAAATGTTCAACTTAAATGAAAATCTTAAATACACAGTCATATTTATGTAGTTTACAACAAATAGTTATATTTCCTCTAAGCCATTTAAGGAATTTCAGTAATTTAATATTAATTGTATCATGGATTTAAATTACTTATGTTTATGATTTTTACTTGAAATGAACTAACCTGGATCTAAGAGCACATATGCTGAATATAAGGCTAATTCTGTTTCCGTGAGCTTTAATTCAGCTATACTCTTTGCAAAAGTAAATGAGTTATTAATTAGTGACAGTTCTGTTGTGTCTGAAAAATAAAAATAAAATTATTAATTTGCAAATGAATAACTGTAAAGATTCTAGATAAATATTTACAAATAATTTTAAATACAAATAATAATCTTGTAATGAAGACAGCCAATTTTAAATTTATGACTAGTTCTAGAGATGGTTAATTTTATTAAAAATATTTTATAAAATAATGTTAACAAAACATTAAATCACTATAGAGAATTAGAAACAAAATGAAAATTATCCACATAACAAACACACTAAATTTTTTCTATAACAAAAGTTTTACTTTTTCTGATTCAATTTGTCATAAAAGTTTATTTCTCTCTATTTTAAATATATTATCCAAGACAAATACAGGTATAACTCGGGTTACATCATTTTGAGTTAAGTCATTCTCGATTATATGTCGTTTGTCAAAAAAAAATATATGGAAAAATAAATATCAAGTTTAACTCATTTTATTTAACTTCACGTCTGTCCGCCACAAATACTGAGGTCGTAATATCACTAGAAAACTGTTAAAAACACATAAAATCATATTAAAATATGTACATTTACAGTAAATGTTGGTAATATAATCATCATAAATCCTAGAGAACGAAACATAAAAACATCTGTGTTTCTGTGTTGTCGTCTTATTTAGCGATCTTTAAGTGCTCAATATTGGTGTTTTCCACAGTAGTTCCAATATCTACCATTTGGCATTGTTGTCAGCACCACCCGATATTGGTAAATTTAATATAAATTAGTTTATTTTCTACTGTCGCAAGATAATTTTAATAACTGTATTTGTTTTTGAACCTTACAAAATCATCTTATTTTATAATGTCTTAGAGCAAACCACATTCACAAATAAAGAGTCCGCGATGTACTGTAAACATCACCAAAATGTAAACATGTACATTTACAAGTATGTACTGTACGTACATGAATTCGTAAATTTAGATTACCTTTTTTCTGTACTATATTAAAAACTAAAATTTATTTGTTTGTAAGCTTAAAATAGATTCTTATTAACCATATATTATTAAAAATTCATTTATAAAAATACAGAACTGGGAATGGTTATTTGTGGTTTAGCCTAGCGACAAGTAAATTCGACTTAAGTCGCCTCTCTTGGAACAAATTACTGACATAAGGCGAGGTATACTTGTAATTGAAACTTTCTAGCTAATTCTTACAATAAAAGTAAATGAAAATATTACTAATGAGCTGTTATTTAGGATGAAAAAACTAAAATTATACAAAGATAAATACATAATTTATACTAAAATAGTTTTGATAAATTAAAAGTTAGCTTAGACAAAAAAAATTATCCTTTATCATTTAAATAATTTTTATTGTTAATGCAGGAGAATCATATCATGTAGCATGTAGTATAATAAAAATCATTGAAAAATCTTAAATCTAATTTTAAAATTTTCATTAAATGTTCAAAGGACTGAAGCATTTATATTGATTTGGAATTCAATATTTTCAAGAAAGAGCTAATAAAACAGTTTTCAAATTCATAACATTTAATTAAAATGAAAAGTTGAGAGCACTGGTTATCTATATGTTGCTGATATTTTCTGTGAGTGTATTGGCAAGTTTTGTGGTGGTTATTTTTTGTCTTTTTTTAAAGGAGAGATTTGGTTTTATAGAGTAATGTAATAAATAGTTTAACTAACTTTAAATTCAGAAAAATTACTGAATTTTTGAGTAACATAAAACCCATACTCCACCTTCCATAAATGCTCTTGGGAAATCAATTGAAAGTTCCTTTCCAATCAGAAAAAATTCTCCATCATTAAAGACGCAGCATGTTGATAGGGTTGCAATTTGAAAAAATTGTAGACCTATAAATTCCCACTGTCATCTGTCCTTCCTGAATCTTGAGAACAGTTAGTTAGATGAAAGTTGAGACCAGATATGGAAAACTTGGGGGCAGGAGGCCCTGATTAACTTTATACTACTTCTGGTTTGCACTGGAAGTCACATTATTTCAATTCAAAAATTTCCCCCTGAAAGGAGTTAGATAGATGATTCCTTTTAAATTCCTCAAATTAAAAATTTTCATTTGGAAGAATCTGAGTCAAAGAGTTTTTAGAAAGCTTGTTTGCTAAAGTGAAATTGGTATTCCAGAAGGCAAAAGCAAAATTGATATCCCATAAAGTTATAGTGTCTAAATTGGCAGAATATTACCATAAAATAACCACAAAGCTTCAAAATTTGAAGGAAAAAACAGTGGCTATTATCAAGATTAGATAAATTGGAAAAGATTTTACAACCCATGTGTTGTATAAGATAGAACTATTGATTTTCACACAGAGCATTAAATAGTTTTAATTCTAATAAAATAAGGTTTAATCACAGAATACCAGCAGATATTAAGATTTGTATGTATGAACTTTATTTGAGTTTATAAAAAATTTATGAATAATAAGAATGATGATTTCTGAATTGAATAAACCAATCCTATGGAGTTTTAATTTAACAATAACTAGGAATTACATTATTATTAAAATTTAAATATTAAAGTAATAATTTATATTAATTTAATTTTTCTCTCTTAACTTACCTGCTGGAACAAATGTGTCTGATGGTAACATATGCTCTCCATATAATACAGAATTGGTAGATAAATCATAGTACCGACTCATCCTTAATGCACATAATTCAAAACTTCCTAGAAATAATTATATTCAAATATTATTTATTAATCATTATTTAATTTGATGATGAAATCTTGCATTATCAATGAATTCATATAAGCTTATTATTAAAGAGTACAGTAGAGCCTCGATTATCCGACCCCCGATTAACCGACACCTCGGTTAACCGACCGTCCTAGTCGGCAAATTTCAAATGTCCGCTAGTGATGTGGCGTTACAATATTTGGCCATGTCTTGGCTACTTTAATATTATTTTTACGTGTTTTAGCTGGCAACACTCATTCGACCATAAAAGGGAGCCAGTATTTAAACAAGGCTTAATTTTCTAATTTTTAACGATACGATAGTGACGATTATTATTTTAAAAAAGTTTTGTTAGGCTTAACATCGATGAAGATTCAACGCGAAATAGGTTAATAGCGATATACTAATTACATGGGATATAATAATATACTACACTAATAACGGATTTTTTCATACTTTTCGGTTATCCGACTTTTCAATTATCCGACCAACCCCAGTCCCCAATTGAGTCGGATAATCGAGGCTCTACTGTAGTTTATTACAGTTTCTTCACACGATTAACCCCGAAACAACTTATAAAAAAAAAATCAACAAATTTTTGTAGAAGTACAGTAGAGCGTCGATTTTCCAAAAGTCAATCATCCGAAAGAATTCCAGTCCGCAAATTTAAATTTTTGCCAGTGCTGTAGCGCTTCAATCTTTGGCTATGTCTTGGGCTACTCAAATATTTTATGTTTTTGATACTAAATTAACATTTGAAGTATAATTTTTTATTATTTTTATATTTTTCAATATATTTATTTTGTTTGTACAAAAAAATAATTTTTAACGATACGATAGTCTTTGTTAGGCTTAACATTGACGAAAATTCAACGCGAAGCGACACGCAACGGAGAAAAATTTAGACATCGGATACGTTAAACTATTTTTTCGTACGTAAATCAGTTATCCGGACAAACCCAGTCCCCAATTGATTCGGAAAATCGACGCTCTACTGTAATGAGATTATATAGTATGTAAATATAAAATAACAGATAACTCTTGATCTTACATTAGTTTGTTAGCTAGAACAATAAACTTATAATCAACAATTGTTTTAGATAAATATATTTTAAAATATACTTTTTGGAGAAGTGCTTTAATTAAATGCTAGCTATACAAACCATCAATCAAAATACAGATTTTACTGCTAAGAAAATTATATGATTGCTTTATAATGTTGGTAAAAAAAAATATCTGTATGGTTACATCAGGGATGTAGCTACATGGGACACCAATTCCCACACCCATGATTTGCTGCCCATTATGTGTTCCAATCATTGTAGACATTGCTGTACCAGAAAATACTGCTGAATGCTTCCTTTGTTTATGCACATTCTTTAATCAGTCTAATGATGATACAGTGCAATCTGTGATACTGTGTTGAAATTGATTGAAAAATCTACAAAAATGTTAACAAACATGTTATTACATAAAATCAGCATTCACTATGATTCGTATTCATATAATTCGCAAATAATCTGGAATTCGACAATTATAGATTATTGGATACTTTTCAGAAGGTGTTGGAATAAAATTTATAATAAAAACAAGGAATACATTGAGCACATTCTTAATAAAATCTCTGATATAAACCAGATTTACAATAATCCAGCACCATTCAAGTCTTGTGGGTGCTGGATTAACAAACATTTTCTGTATTGTCATTTTTATAATAATAGTATATATATTTATATTATATTCTCTCTTCTGTTTAATAAACACTTAATTAAAAATCAAATTGCTTTGAAATTATACATAATTGATACTTATTACTATTAATAGTTGAGATGGAAAATCTATATTCCATCATCAACTATAAGACATTTAGGCAAATTCTTAGAAATCAAACTTATATAATTATTTAAACTTTAATACTGATTATAAATCTAAAATAAAATTTCTACTACAGAACTCAAACATAATTTATAAATTGCAAATATAGATAACAAGTATTTTAAAAATGATTATTTAAACAATAATCTGAAGTAATTCAATAATAACAACATTGAGTGCAATACATACTAAAATTATCTCACTATTTATAACAGTAAAACCTCTAAAATTGAATCCCTCCTTAAGAGAAACGGGATTGTAGGTTTGCAAACAATATATTTTTTTACACCTTAATCCAAACAAAATTTCACTATTTCAACATTATTACTCCTCAAATTGAATTCAGCAGATATCAACCAAACTAAGTTCTGCAAATGCTTATGGTGCTTATGTATGAACTTTATTTGAGTTTATAAAAAATTTAAAATTTGTAAATTGCCTTGTAAATTTAATGCAGCGGTTAAACAAGCAAATGACATAATCCATTTCATTTGAAACAGACTGTCATTGTGCCTTTTATTCATGAGCAGGTTGCCAATTTAGTGGAATATTGAAATTTAGCTGAAACTCTGGTAGGAAACAATTTTTGATACATGTTAATGGGTAGTAAAGCATTTAGTGGAAATTTTACAGGTTAAAAAAATTAAAAGCCTCAGTAATTCCATAAGTAGTTCTATCACAAAAATAACAACAAAAAAATGAGACCATAGACAAAAATTGGGCAGCATAAAATCTGGAAAAATTGCCCACAGTATTTGTATTGCACTTACATTATTCTCCTGGAGCCATATTCTGGTCGCTTATCTCTCGTCTCTTCTTTCAGAGATAAATAACATCAAAACAAGAGATGAAATTCGTCTCTCAGAAACAGCAGCAATTTTGGTCACTTTTAAAGATTTGTCTTTGTTGTTGATGTCACAATTCTGCTAGTTGCTTATACATGTTTGGGTTATCTACACATGCAACATGCTATAGAATTATAGCCAATGAGATTGTAAAATTTTCGAAAATGCAGAGTATGTAATTAAGATCATATGGTAAGGAAAGCACATTTTGAAGAAAGATATGTTTTTTGTTTTATAACGTTATTATATATTTTGATGTCAAATTGTCTCTTCAGAAATAAAAATTTTAATAACTTAAGTTAGAAAAGCATGTGTACTTAGTTAAGAAGAAATTAGATGGTAATATTTTGAAAAATACTTAGAGAGATAAGATTAACATCATATTCAATAGTTCAGTAATTGATGTAGAATAATTAAAAAAAAAATGGAATCAGTGACATTCCCGAGTAGTCACTGGAAAAAAATCAGAAGCATTTTTTTTCTCTCTCAAAATATTCTTTTCCAAGATAGAGAATGTTCTCTAATACAAATGTATAGCATGAATACAGTCATCCATATTGGATATAATCGAGGCAAAAGACAAAAGACAACTATCTGCTTGTCTCTGAGAAATGAGAAAATATTCAAGAAAAAAAGTCATCCAGAATTATGTTTGGAGAGACATGATGATCTCTTGAGATGTAAACAAATGATTAGTCAATCGGCAACCGGCTTGTGACATAACATAGACAATGTGTCTCAGAGATGAGAGACGATGACCAGAATATGGCCCTGGTTTTCAGTTTTTCACTAATAACAGATACTCACAACAACTGAATATGAAAGCATAAGACAATAGATATGGAGAAATGATTTTGTTGGAAAAAATTATTCATTTAAAAACAGTTTATGATACAGTTTATTAATGTCTTCCTCTTTCAAACAACAAAGCAAAAATCTCAGAATTATAGCAAAAGAGAATGCATAAGCAAAAGTATTGTAAAAATGGGAAAATTTCTTGAACTAAAAGGTACTCCAAAAAAAATGCATTGACTGTTTTCTAAAACAGTCAATGCATTTTTTTGGAGTACCTTTTAGTTTAAGAAGTTACAAAAACTGGTTTTGAACAAGTTGAAGCTTGTTAGTAAAATATAGTGTTGAAAAGAAGTAGTACAAGTTTTCTCAAATTATCTGTAAATATAGGTAACCCCTGTATAACACGGCACTTCTATAGCACAGATTCACTCTAACACGGTTCAAGAATTGGGAACATCCCCCATATAACATGGTGGTTTTATAGCACAGGTTCACTCTAACACGGTTTGGGAATTGGGTAAAACCCTTGTACAACATAAAATGTAATAAAGAGTGGGTTCTTTTATATCTCCGCGTAAGCATTCTAATTGTTTTCGTGGCTACTTTGAATGCTCTTTTAACAAATAATCCATTTAATGGTTAAAATTTACAATTGGGACTCTTCTTTTGCCTCTAAAAGCTCATTTTAGAGTTATAGATTCCTCCATCACGATACTATCGGTAGTGCGGGCGCCGCCATCTTTCTTTCACCGTCTTTCCTAAATGACTACAAACAGCAGCACTCCCTTTGCAGAGCAACCGCTATTAACGAACACATCCACAAACTGTTACCAGTTGATGATGCTCATGCTAAGATTACCATACAGGATGAATAATCCTCTGGTAAAATATTTACTTAAATAATAAATAAGTATTTTTTTTACCTATGAAAAAAATTAATAATAAATCCTATTTAAATAAGGATTTAACAACATGTTTTTTAATTTTTTGGAACCTAACCTCCCTTTTCGCACTAGTTCTTTGTTTCATATAACACGGATTCGCATAACACGGCAATTTTTTGGAACATAACTCCCGTGTTATACGGGGGTTACCTGTATTAAAATCTATGGATCATTACACAGCATAAATCTATGTTGTGTGTTAACCTTCAGTTCTTATATTATCCACTGAAAATGATGTACCATAAAAATGCTATTTGTCAGTGAATGATAATACTAAATCACATGTCACGAATACTTTTTGCATAAAATTTAGTTGAAATAACTGGTTGAATAAGTTAATAAAATTAATTTTACTTATAGTAGTATTGAAATGAAGATTAAGTAAACCATTTAAAATGAAAATATAAATGCTGTAGAGACAATTTTTAATTAATAAATTTACCTGCTTTGAGTAAAACTATTTGATCATCCTGAATAAGCTTCATAAAACCAGGTACCATTTTAGCAAACTCAATAATTTGTTGAATTATCTGTGTTAACTTCTGAGCACAATCTAACCACATCTGCTCATGACTCTAAAATTTAAAAAAATATGTCATAAGTGAAAATTGATCATTTGAAAGTATATTTATAACATTTTCTAAAAAAATATTAAACTGAAAGCCATTTTCTAATGACAAAATCAAAATATGAATCATTAGATTGAATATTTTATGAACAGTTCAAGTATTTTTGTTTACAAAACAGCTTTTCCATGAATAAATAAAATGAATATTTTTTTCTTTTTTTAACTAAAAATGTTATTTTTATAATTAAAAGTGCTTTAATATATATTATTGTTACTTTAATTTGATTTGTGATAGAGAAGTTATGTAGAATGTATTGGAAATAAGAAAAGAAAAATCTATATTTATTTTATTGTTTTATTGTATTTTATTAAGTTTTCACATGTCCACCACCTCATTAGTAATACAAAGGGTAATATAATTTTGTAGTTCTTTAAAGCTTAGTTTCAAAAAATTGTTAAATTATTGTGTTGAAGAGTTACTAAATAATTTACTTAAAATTAAGTACATTAAGCTTTCTAATACTTTCTACAGATTTTTTTCTATCACAAATACTAATAAAATTATAAATTTTTAAAATTGCACATGGACTTTATGGACACCGTGTATAAAACTATCAAGCTTACAGATTTTTGTTTATATTAAAAGTGAATAATTAATGAAATTCAGCTGTCAGTGCTTTTAACAAATTTTGAGAGAATTCTATAAACATTGTTATTTTAAATTTATAGTCTAATTAAATACTGTGTAATTACTATATACTAAATACTGTGTAAATTAAAACCTTATGAATATAGCAAAATATTAACTTTATGAAATGTGAGCATTGAGAAATGTTAATGAATTATCAATATTGTGAAAAGATAAAAAAATTTTCCTCATGTTTAATCTGAATTTACTTTTAAAAGAGTATTATTTTCACTTAAAATTTCAAAAAATTTTATCTTAGAAATTACAGAAGAACCTGTTGACTTTTATAAAAAATTTTGATTGCTTAAAGTGTTAAATATTCAATCAACCTAAAATTTATCATATTCATAGATATAAATATAAATCTAGTCATAATTTTAATCTATTCAATCAAACAAAGATATCTAAAATTATATTATTAACTGTAAAATGCTATAAATTTATAAAATAAATGTTAGTAATTAAATATAGTATTTTTCAATTCTATACATGATCTAAATTTAATTGAAAAAATAATGTATTAAATCAAAAATAACATTACATTTTAATCAATTATAAAATACATTATAAAGTTATGGAAATAAAATTTTAAAAATAAATTTTATGATGATGTTACTGCATTAAATTTTTAAAATTAACTGATAATTAGTTATTGCTTATTAGTTTGATTAAGAATGATTCTGTTAAACAATCACTTTAAAAAAAGTTTCTGTTTAATTTTATTATTTTAATAATGATATATATAATATAATATATAAATTTATATGTATGTATATTTAATAATAATAGAGTCTTTCAGGATAATGACTGATACAATATAATTAAGCCACTTATATATATCAAATGTTACATATAATTGGTAAACTATATTATTGTGTAGATGGAGCTAAAGTGAAATAGATCTTAAATAGCATTTGTCAATGTACAGTACTTCTAATTGAAAAAAATCTAGCTACTAGCTACAATTATCCTAATGAATGGGAATGTAGTTTTAATTTAGATTAAAAATTTTTTCAGAATTTTTAAAAATTGAACAAAATAATTGTTATATATTCTAAATTTAAATTTATTAATTAAAATATTATAATTACTTACAAGAAAATATAATTATTAAAATTGTTCTTTATGTAAATAATTATAAATATTTTATTAATATACTTTAAATTAAAATATATATTTAATCCAGTATTAAGTTTTTAATAACTATAAAATATTTTCATTAATTTTTAGCTATCTTCAGATTTGAACAAATTGAAGAGTTTTTAAAAGGTGTTGTTTAAACAAAATATCAAAATTAACTTTAATATTTAAATATTTAGCAATTTTAGATTTCTTCTGCTTTTGAAGATCATTGACAAGTTTTAAAATGTTTTGAGCAAATATAATAATTGAATAGATTCATTTTAAGAATTGCTTACATTCAGATCTAAAGATGGCTAAGTACCAAAAATTTGTATTAAAAACTTACTTATTAGAGTTCTATTTATTTGTCTTCAAAGTATTTTTATCTGCTGTTGTTTTTCAAAATATATATTATTTATTCAAAATATGTAATGCTCATAATTGCTAAATATTTGTGTATTAAAACTGAACTTTAAATAGGACTGTATTCATGTGCTAAGACCTAGTAATAAATAAATCATAAATTAAAAGTGTACGTGATTATGTAATTAACTAATAAAAATATGTAATTAAAACTACTAAAAAATTCATTTTACTTATCTTTGGTTAGTTAAAGAAACTCAAATAATTGTGTAAACAATTTACTTAAAATATTTCTATATTAAAACTACATTCTGATATTAAATTATTATTTTTTAATTTAAATCTGGAATTATTAGTTTAACATGAAAAATTAAGTATTTCAATAATAATAATAATAATAAAATATTAATGATATAATAGGATTTTATATATATATTGAAGTACTTAATTTGACTACATAGATATTAGTCTTCAAATTCCAAAATACCTTTATTATTTTAAAAACATCATATGGATATTTAATTGACCCAAAGATAATTACAAATATGTTCAGAAGTAAAATTCTTTAATTTTCTCAAAAAATTAATCTAACCTGAACCAAGTTTAAGTAAATGAATGAATAAAATACAAAATATTTCATTCATTTAAAATACATTCAAAATATATTCAAATTTTTCTCATTTATTAATAAGTAATTACAATAATTTCACGTGGATAACTCATAGTGATGTACAGTTGACCCCCCTATAACACTGTTGATAATTCCGTTTGATAAGAATTCCATGTTGTACGAGTCACTTAGATTTTACAAATATGTGCTCCGGGCTGTGAATGGCTCACATATTTGTAAAATCTAAGTGACTCATACAACATGGAATTCTTATCAAACAGAATTATCAACAGTGTTATGGTGGGTAGACTATACTCTACATAAAATTGTTAGAATGGAAATAAAACCTTTGCATAATCCATACCTTGGAATACTCTGCATCTCTGGAACAGCTATTTAAAACATAAAACTTACTCATACGCAGGTTAGAAGGTATCATCTTCAATATTAAAATATTGATTTTTTTTCTACTGTTTCACTTCTATTAATAGTTTATTGTAGACGTAATTATAAAATAAATGAATTGGAAAAACAAATTACTGAAGGAGAACTACTGAACTTCATTTGTGTTCAAGTGGTCACTGAATGACATTTTTTTATCTAATTACTTCATTTAATTGTTTTATTGATCAAATGATATTAATTATATTTATTTAACAAAAATATGAGCTTCCTTATATGATAAAAGACCTGATGGATTGTAATGGTCAGGATATTAAAATTCTAGTTTTGGACATCCAATTACATAAATCTTTACTGTTCGAAAAAAGTTATTTTACAATAATCTTTTATATTTCTGCACTGGAGAGTTTAAAAAATTAAGCAAATAAAGCAAAATAATATAATATTATATTTCTTTGCAGACACACTAAGGTGACATATATCAACACTTGGCAACTTATTGACTATTTATTCAGTTGGTCAACTGAATAAATAGTCAATAAGTTGCCAAGTGTTGATATATGTCACCTTAGTGTGTCTGCAAAGAAACAGCTTAATAACAACAACACGGTTTCATCAGAATCAAACGAAATTGTTAATATAGAAACGGCAGTTATCGACCAAAAGAAAAGGAAAACATGTGTACAGTTCATTATCAAGAAAAGATACNTTAAATTTTCGCCAGTGCTGTAGCGCTTCAATCTTTGGCTATGTCTTGGGCTACTCAAATATTTTATGTTTTTGATACTAAATTAACATTTGAAGTATAATTTTTTATTGTTTTTATATTTTTCAATATATTTATTTTGTTTGTACAAAAAAATAATTTTTAACGATACGATAGTCTTTGTTAGGCTTAACATTGACGAAAATTCAACGCGAAGCGACACGCAACGGAGAAAAATTTAGACATCGGATACGTTAAACTATTTTTTCGTACGTAAATCAGTTATCCGGACAAACCCAGTCCCCAATTGATTCGGAAAATCGACGCTCTACTGTAATGAGATTATATAGTATGTAAATATAAAATAACAGATAACTCTTGATCTTACATTAGTTTGTTAGCTAGAACAATAAACTTATAATCAACAATTGTTTTAGATAAATATATTTTAAAATATACTTTTTGGAGAAGTGCTTTAATTAAATGCTAGCTATACAAACCATCAATCAAAATACAGATTTTACTGCTAAGAAAATTATATGATTGCTTTATAATGTTGGTAAAAAAAAATATCTGTATGGTTACATCAGGGATGTAGCTACATGGGACACCAATTCCCACACCCATGATTTGCTGCCCATTATGTGTTCCAATCATTGTAGACATTGCTGTACCAGAAAATACTGCTGAATGCTTCCTTTGTTTATGCACATTCTTTAATCAGTCTAATGATGATACAGTGCAATCTGTGATACTGTGTTGAAATTGATTGAAAAATCTACAAAAATGTTAACAAACATGTTATTACATAAAATCAGCATTCACTATGATTCGTATTCATATAATTCGCAAATAATCTGGAATTCGACAATTATAGATTATTGGATACTTTTCAGAAGGTGTTGGAATAAAATTTATAATAAAAACAAGGAATACATTGAGCACATTCTTAATAAAATCTCTGATATAAACCAGATTTACAATAATCCAGCACCATTCAAGTCTTGTGGGTGCTGGATTAACAAACATTTTCTGTATTGTCATTTTTATAATAATAGTATATATATTTATATTATATTCTCTCTTCTGTTTAATAAACACTTAATTAAAAATCAAATTGCTTTGAAATTATACATAATTGATACTTATTACTATTAATAGTTGAGATGGAAAATCTATATTCCATCATCAACTATAAGACATTTAGGCAAATTCTTAGAAATCAAACTTATATAATTATTTAAACTTTAATACTGATTATAAATCTAAAATAAAATTTCTACTACAGAACTCAAACATAATTTATAAATTGCAAATATAGATAACAAGTATTTTAAAAATGATTATTTAAACAATAATCTGAAGTAATTCAATAATAACAACATTGAGTGCAATACATACTAAAATTATCTCACTATTTATAACAGTAAAACCTCTAAAATTGAATCCCTCCTTAAGAGAAACGGGATTGTAGGTTTGCAAACAATATATTTTTTTACACCTTAATCCAAACAAAATTTCACTATTTCAACATTATTACTCCTCAAATTGAATTCAGCAGATATCAACCAAACTAAGTTCTGCAAATGCTTATGGTGCTTATGTATGAACTTTATTTGAGTTTATAAAAAATTTAAAATTTGTAAATTGCCTTGTAAATTTAATGCAGCGGTTAAACAAGCAAATGACATAATCCATTTCATTTGAAACAGACTGTCATTGTGCCTTTTATTCATGAGCAGGTTGCCAATTTAGTGGAATATTGAAATTTAGCTGAAACTCTGGTAGGAAACAATTTTTGATACATGTTAATGGGTAGTAAAGCATTTAGTGGAAATTTTACAGGTTAAAAAAATTAAAAGCCTCAGTAATTCCATAAGTAGTTCTATCACAAAAATAACAACAAAAAAATGAGACCATAGACAAAAATTGGGCAGCATAAAATCTGGAAAAATTGC
Organism: Centruroides sculpturatus; assembly: GCF_000671375.1. Classification (NCBI taxonomy): domain Eukaryota; kingdom Metazoa; phylum Arthropoda; class Arachnida; order Scorpiones; family Buthidae; genus Centruroides; species Centruroides sculpturatus. The sequence continues at coordinate 772,881 of NW_019384408.1, read as the reverse complement.
CCACAGTATTTGTATTGCACTTACATTATTCTCCTGGAGCCATATTCTGGTCGCTTATCTCTCGTCTCTTCTTTCAGAGATAAATAACATCAAAACAAGAGATGAAATTCGTCTCTCAGAAACAGCAGCAATTTTGGTCACTTTTAAAGATTTGTCTTTGTTGTTGATGTCACAATTCTGCTAGTTGCTTATACATGTTTGGGTTATCTACACATGCAACATGCTATAGAATTATAGCCAATGAGATTGTAAAATTTTCGAAAATGCAGAGTATGTAATTAAGATCATATGGTAAGGAAAGCACATTTTGAAGAAAGATATGTTTTTTGTTTTATAACGTTATTATATATTTTGATGTCAAATTGTCTCTTCAGAAATAAAAATTTTAATAACTTAAGTTAGAAAAGCATGTGTACTTAGTTAAGAAGAAATTAGATGGTAATATTTTGAAAAATACTTAGAGAGATAAGATTAACATCATATTCAATAGTTCAGTAATTGATGTAGAATAATTAAAAAAAAAATGGAATCAGTGACATTCCCGAGTAGTCACTGGAAAAAAATCAGAAGCATTTTTTTTCTCTCTCAAAATATTCTTTTCCAAGATAGAGAATGTTCTCTAATACAAATGTATAGCATGAATACAGTCATCCATATTGGATATAATCGAGGCAAAAGACAAAAGACAACTATCTGCTTGTCTCTGAGAAATGAGAAAATATTCAAGAAAAAAAGTCATCCAGAATTATGTTTGGAGAGACATGATGATCTCTTGAGATGTAAACAAATGATTAGTCAATCGGCAACCGGCTTGTGACATAACATAGACAATGTGTCTCAGAGATGAGAGACGATGACCAGAATATGGCCCTGGTTTTCAGTTTTTCACTAATAACAGATACTCACAACAACTGAATATGAAAGCATAAGACAATAGATATGGAGAAATGATTTTGTTGGAAAAAATTATTCATTTAAAAACAGTTTATGATACAGTTTATTAATGTCTTCCTCTTTCAAACAACAAAGCAAAAATCTCAGAATTATAGCAAAAGAGAATGCATAAGCAAAAGTATTGTAAAAATGGGAAAATTTCTTGAACTAAAAGGTACTCCAAAAAAAATGCATTGACTGTTTTCTAAAACAGTCAATGCATTTTTTTGGAGTACCTTTTAGTTTAAGAAGTTACAAAAACTGGTTTTGAACAAGTTGAAGCTTGTTAGTAAAATATAGTGTTGAAAAGAAGTAGTACAAGTTTTCTCAAATTATCTGTAAATATAGGTAACCCCTGTATAACACGGCACTTCTATAGCACAGATTCACTCTAACACGGTTCAAGAATTGGGAACATCCCCCATATAACATGGTGGTTTTATAGCACAGGTTCACTCTAACACGGTTTGGGAATTGGGTAAAACCCTTGTACAACATAAAATGTAATAAAGAGTGGGTTCTTTTATATCTCCGCGTAAGCATTCTAATTGTTTTCGTGGCTACTTTGAATGCTCTTTTAACAAATAATCCATTTAATGGTTAAAATTTACAATTGGGACTCTTCTTTTGCCTCTAAAAGCTCATTTTAGAGTTATAGATTCCTCCATCACGATACTATCGGTAGTGCGGGCGCCGCCATCTTTCTTTCACCGTCTTTCCTAAATGACTACAAACAGCAGCACTCCCTTTGCAGAGCAACCGCTATTAACGAACACATCCACAAACTGTTACCAGTTGATGATGCTCATGCTAAGATTACCATACAGGATGAATAATCCTCTGGTAAAATATTTACTTAAATAATAAATAAGTATTTTTTTTACCTATGAAAAAAATTAATAATAAATCCTATTTAAATAAGGATTTAACAACATGTTTTTTAATTTTTTGGAACCTAACCTCCCTTTTCGCACTAGTTCTTTGTTTCATATAACACGGATTCGCATAACACGGCAATTTTTTGGAACATAACTCCCGTGTTATACGGGGGTTACCTGTATTAAAATCTATGGATCATTACACAGCATAAATCTATGTTGTGTGTTAACCTTCAGTTCTTATATTATCCACTGAAAATGATGTACCATAAAAATGCTATTTGTCAGTGAATGATAATACTAAATCACATGTCACGAATACTTTTTGCATAAAATTTAGTTGAAATAACTGGTTGAATAAGTTAATAAAATTAATTTTACTTATAGTAGTATTGAAATGAAGATTAAGTAAACCATTTAAAATGAAAATATAAATGCTGTAGAGACAATTTTTAATTAATAAATTTACCTGCTTTGAGTAAAACTATTTGATCATCCTGAATAAGCTTCATAAAACCAGGTACCATTTTAGCAAACTCAATAATTTGTTGAATTATCTGTGTTAACTTCTGAGCACAATCTAACCACATCTGCTCATGACTCTAAAATTTAAAAAAATATGTCATAAGTGAAAATTGATCATTTGAAAGTATATTTATAACATTTTCTAAAAAAATATTAAACTGAAACCCATTTTCTAATGACAAAATCAAAATATGAATCATTAGATTGAATATTTTATGAACAGTTCAAGTATTTTTGTTTACAAAACAGCTTTTCCATGAATAAATAAAATGAATATTTTTTTCTTTTTTTAACTAAAAATGTTATTTTTATAATTAAAAGTGCTTTAATATATATTATTGTTACTTTAATTTGATTTGTGATAGAGAAGTTATGTAGAATGTATTGGAAATAAGAAAAGAAAAATCTATATTTATTTTATTGTTTTATTGTATTTTATTAAGTTTTCACATGTCCACCACCTCATTAGTAATACAAAGGGTAATATAATTTTGTAGTTCTTTAAAGCTTAGTTTCAAAAAATTGTTAAATTATTGTGTTGAAGAGTTACTAAATAATTTACTTAAAATTAAGTACATTAAGCTTTCTAATACTTTCTACAGATTTTTTTCTATCACAAATACTAATAAAATTATAAATTTTTAAAATTGCACATGGACTTTATGGACACCGTGTATAAAACTATCAAGCTTACAGATTTTTGTTTATATTAAAAGTGAATAATTAATGAAATTCAGCTGTCAGTGCTTTTAACAAATTTTGAGAGAATTCTATAAACATTGTTATTTTAAATTTATAGTCTAATTAAATACTGTGTAATTACTATATACTAAATACTGTGTAAATTAAAACCTTATGAATATAGCAAAATATTAACTTTATGAAATGTGAGCATTGAGAAATGTTAATGAATTATCAATATTGTGAAAAGATAAAAAAATTTTCCTCATGTTTAATCTGAATTTACTTTTAAAAGAGTATTATTTTCACTTAAAATTTCAAAAAATTTTATCTTAGAAATTACAGAAGAACCTGTTGACTTTTATAAAAAATTTTGATTGCTTAAAGTGTTAAATATTCAATCAACCTAAAATTTATCATATTCATAGATATAAATATAAATCTAGTCATAATTTTAATCTATTCAATCAAACAAAGATATCTAAAATTATATTATTAACTGTAAAATGCTATAAATTTATAAAATAAATGTTAGTAATTAAATATAGTATTTTTCAATTCTATACATGATCTAAATTTAATTGAAAAAATAATGTATTAAATCAAAAATAACATTACATTTTAATCAATTATAAAATACATTATAAAGTTATGGAAATAAAATTTTAAAAATAAATTTTATGATGATGTTACTGCATTAAATTTTTAAAATTAACTGATAATTAGTTATTGCTTATTAGTTTGATTAAGAATGATTCTGTTAAACAATCACTTTAAAAAAAGTTTCTGTTTAATTTTATTATTTTAATAATGATATATATAATATAATATATAAATTTATATGTATGTATATTTAATAATAATAGAGTCTTTCAGGATAATGACTGATACAATATAATTAAGCCACTTATATATATCAAATGTTACATATAATTGGTAAACTATATTATTGTGTAGATGGAGCTAAAGTGAAATAGATCTTAAATAGCATTTGTCAATGTACAGTACTTCTAATTGAAAAAAATCTAGCTACTAGCTACAATTATCCTAATGAATGGGAATGTAGTTTTAATTTAGATTAAAAATTTTTTCAGAATTTTTAAAAATTGAACAAAATAATTGTTATATATTCTAAATTTAAATTTATTAATTAAAATATTATAATTACTTACAAGAAAATATAATTATTAAAATTGTTCTTTATGTAAATAATTATAAATATTTTATTAATATACTTTAAATTAAAATATATATTTAATCCAGTATTAAGTTTTTAATAACTATAAAATATTTTCATTAATTTTTAGCTATCTTCAGATTTGAACAAATTGAAGAGTTTTTAAAAGGTGTTGTTTAAACAAAATATCAAAATTAACTTTAATATTTAAATATTTAGCAATTTTAGATTTCTTCTGCTTTTGAAGATCATTGACAAGTTTTAAAATGTTTTGAGCAAATATAATAATTGAATAGATTCATTTTAAGAATTGCTTACATTCAGATCTAAAGATGGCTAAGTACCAAAAATTTGTATTAAAAACTTACTTATTAGAGTTCTATTTATTTGTCTTCAAAGTATTTTTATCTGCTGTTGTTTTTCAAAATATATATTATTTATTCAAAATATGTAATGCTCATAATTGCTAAATATTTGTGTATTAAAACTGAACTTTAAATAGGACTGTATTCATGTGCTAAGACCTAGTAATAAATAAATCATAAATTAAAAGTGTACGTGATTATGTAATTAACTAATAAAAATATGTAATTAAAACTACTAAAAAATTCATTTTACTTATCTTTGGTTAGTTAAAGAAACTCAAATAATTGTGTAAACAATTTACTTAAAATATTTCTATATTAAAACTACATTCTGATATTAAATTATTATTTTTTAATTTAAATCTGGAATTATTAGTTTAACATGAAAAATTAAGTATTTCAATAATAATAATAATAATAAAATATTAATGATATAATAGGATTTTATATATATATTGAAGTACTTAATTTGACTACATAGATATTAGTCTTCAAATTCCAAAATACCTTTATTATTTTAAAAACATCATATGGATATTTAATTGACCCAAAGATAATTACAAATATGTTCAGAAGTAAAATTCTTTAATTTTCTCAAAAAATTAATCTAACCTGAACCAAGTTTAAGTAAATGAATGAATAAAATACAAAATATTTCATTCATTTAAAATACATTCAAAATATATTCAAATTTTTCTCATTTATTAATAAGTAATTACAATAATTTCACGTGGATAACTCATAGTGATGTACAGTTGACCCCCCTATAACACTGTTGATAATTCTGTTTGATAAGAATTCCATGTTGTACGAGTCACTTAGATTTTACAAATATGTGCTCCGGGCTGTGAATGGCTCACATATTTGTAAAATCTAAGTGACTCATACAACATGGAATTCTTATCAAACAGAATTATCAACAGTGTTATGGTGGGTAGACTATACTCTACATAAAATTGTTAGAATGGAAATAAAACCTTTGCATAATCCATACCTTGGAATACTCTGCATCTCTGGAACAGCTATTTAAAACATAAAACTTACTCATACGCAGGTTAGAAGGTATCATCTTCAATATTAAAATATTGATTTTTTTTCTACTGTTTCACTTCTATTAATAGTTTATTGTAGACGTAATTATAAAATAAATGAATTGGAAAAACAAATTACTGAAGGAGAACTACTGAACTTCATTTGTGTTCAAGTGGTCACTGGATGACATTTTTTTATCTAATTACTTCATTTAATTGTTTTATTGATCAAATGATATTAATTATATTTATTTAACAAAAATATGAGCTTCCTTATATGATAAAAGACCTGATGGATTGTAATGGTCAGGATATTAAAATTCTAGTTTTGGACATCCAATTACATAAATCTTTACTGTTCGAAAAAAGTTATTTTACAATAATCTTTTATATTTCTGCACTGGAGAGTTTAAAAAATTAAGCAAATAAAGCAAAATAATATAATATTATATTTCTTTGCAGACACACTAAGGTGACATATATCAACACTTGGCAACTTATTGACTATTTATTCAGTTGGTCAACTGAATAAATAGTCAATAAGTTGCCAAGTGTTGATATATGTCACCTTAGTGTGTCTGCAAAGAAACAGCTTAATAACAACAACACGGTTTCATCAGAATCAAAATAATATTATATGTTTTTCTCCAAATTTGAAACCGTGTCTTCTTATTTATTTTATTTATTTATTCAGCACAATAGATAGGACACAAGATGTTTATTACATTCTTTTAGAGGGGTAAAAAAACCCAAACTACATATTAGTGAATAAATAAAGATTGTAATAAATGCCTTGTGTCCTATCAAGTGCACTCAATTGTGCTGAATAAATAAAATATTATATGTATTTGAAAAGTCAGAAATAAGCTTGTTTGACTGAAACATGTTCATAAAGCCAGATATGAGAAGTCATGAAGTTGCTTAATATCAACCAACACAAGTTCAAAAATGCAGATCAGGCTACAATGTCAATCAGAAATTGGGATTTTACTTAGTCATGTTGAAGTTGTCTGAGTTGACATCAAAAAGATGGAAAGAAACATTTAAAATGTATATAAATTGGCCAATAATCTGCTATCACTAGTACAACAATAAATGCAACAACTTTGTCTAAATTCATAAAATGATAATTTATTATCAGCATTTCATTTGTCATCATCGTTGTTGACTATTGTTGGCAAAATAGAAATGATTTTTGATAATAAGTTATGAGCTTCTGCCAAATTTGTTAAAAAAAAACATGTTTGAAAAATCAGAAAAGGTCACTCAGATTATCTTCTAAGTTGACATCAACAAAATTTATTTTGATGTCACTCAGTCAGATTCAACTCGGTCAGATTTGACTTTTCAAATACATCCATCATTTTTAGTTCCACTTTCATCAGCAAAACAGTGGAAATAATGCTGTTGTGCACAAACAAGGCACAAGGTTGCAAAGTCAAGTTAGGATTATTGTTGTAAATCAATATAATTATTTTAATCATCAAAATTCACTTTTATAGCAATGAAAGAAGCAATAACTTTATACCTTATTATTGTGTCATGCGTCTTAATTGTCAAAAGACTAACCACTCAACAAAAATAATCTTGAAAAGTTCATCTTTGGTTGAAGTGATTATAATATAGAATGAGCAATTATTTATTTTGACATTAAAAATTGTAGCCTGGCATTGTGACAATCATATTTTTAATTTATTTAATTTAAAATATGTGCTCTCCACCTCAAATTATTAGTAGTGGCTTGCCCCTGTATATCATACTTTTCCTGTAACAATAGATTTTTGCCAGTCATCTATTAACTGCTTTTAAAGAAAAATTTTTGAATTGAAATAACATGACTTCTGATTTTCATCAAAAGTTCATATATAGTTAACAAGGGCCACCTACCCAAAGTTTCCATATCTGGTCTTATTTTTCATCTAACTCCATTCTCAAGATTATGAAGACAGACAGAAGGATGGACTACAGTGGGAATTTATAGGTCTACAATTTTTTCAAACTGCAGCCCAATAACATTAACAGTTGCTTTCAAAATGGTTCTCTGAAATATCATTATCATATACAGATGGAAATTAAGATAATTTATTATACAACAATGAATATACAGTTAAATATTCATTGTTGTATAGCTAATGCAGTTAAATAAATTTTCATTATTTTTAAATAATGTATACATTGATTTCACAAAAAATTACTGTCCTTGGTGTAATGAAAAAGAATTTACTATAATTCATTTATTAAAATACTAGCAGGTAGGCCTGGCATTGCTCGGGCAAAAGTAACGATAGCGAAGATTAAAAATATTATGTTATAGTCAACCTTACCTGTTTTCACAGAATGCAAGAATTTGATCCCCCTGTTTCCGGACTAATTAGAGAATTTTTAGATGGGTCTAAAATATGTTCAATTTCCTGCAAAACGAAAAAAACTACATCTGCGTCTTGCATGTCGCTTTCTTTTAACAATTCCATTGTTACGTAACACTTCCATTGTCGAAACCTTTGTCCTGTCTCTCTTCTGGGGAATTTCGAAAAATCCCTTCTTAGTGTGCATTTTCGTGACATACTCTAACTGTGTACCAAATTTCAACTTTCAACTCCTAACTGTTTGGGCTTTGCNCATCAACTATAAGACATTTAGGCAAATTCTTAGAAATCAAACTTATATAATTATTTAAACTTTAATACTGATTATAAATCTAAAATAAAATTTCTACTACAGAACTCAAACATAATTTATAAATTGCAAATATAGATAACAAGTATTTTAAAAATGATTATTTAAACAATAATCTGAAGTAATTCAATAATAACAACATTGAGTGCAATACATACTAAAATTATCTCACTATTTATAACAGTAAAACCTCTAAAATTGAATCCCTCCTTAAGAGAAACGGGATTGTAGGTTTGCAAACAATATATTTTTTTACACCTTAATCCAAACAAAATTTCACTATTTCAACATTATTACTCCTCAAATTGAATTCAGCAGATATCAACCAAACTAAGTTCTGCAAATGCTTATGGTGCTTATGTATGAACTTTATTTGAGTTTATAAAAAATTTAAAATTTGTAAATTGCCTTGTAAATTTAATGCAGCGGTTAAACAAGCAAATGACATAATCCATTTCATTTGAAACAGACTGTCATTGTGCCTTTTATTCATGAGCAGGTTGCCAATTTAGTGGAATATTGAAATTTAGCTGAAACTCTGGTAGGAAACAATTTTTGATACATGTTAATGGGTAGTAAAGCATTTAGTGGAAATTTTACAGGTTAAAAAAATTAAAAGCCTCAGTAATTCCATAAGTAGTTCTATCACAAAAATAACAACAAAAAAATGAGACCATAGACAAAAATTGGGCAGCATAAAATCTGGAAAAATTGCCCACAGTATTTGTATTGCACTTACATTATTCTCCTGGAGCCATATTCTGGTCGCTTATCTCTCGTCTCTTCTTTCAGAGATAAATAACATCAAAACAAGAGATGAAATTCGTCTCTCAGAAACAGCAGCAATTTTGGTCACTTTTAAAGATTTGTCTTTGTTGTTGATGTCACAATTCTGCTAGTTGCTTATACATGTTTGGGTTATCTACACATGCAACATGCTATAGAATTATAGCCAATGAGATTGTAAAATTTTCGAAAATGCAGAGTATGTAATTAAGATCATATGGTAAGGAAAGCACATTTTGAAGAAAGATATGTTTTTTGTTTTATAACGTTATTATATATTTTGATGTCAAATTGTCTCTTCAGAAATAAAAATTTTAATAACTTAAGTTAGAAAAGCATGTGTACTTAGTTAAGAAGAAATTAGATGGTAATATTTTGAAAAATACTTAGAGAGATAAGATTAACATCATATTCAATAGTTCAGTAATTGATGTAGAATAATTAAAAAAAAAATGGAATCAGTGACATTCCCGAGTAGTCACTGGAAAAAAATCAGAAGCATTTTTTTTCTCTCTCAAAATATTCTTTTCCAAGATAGAGAATGTTCTCTAATACAAATGTATAGCATGAATACAGTCATCCATATTGGATATAATCGAGGCAAAAGACAAAAGACAACTATCTGCTTGTCTCTGAGAAATGAGAAAATATTCAAGAAAAAAAGTCATCCAGAATTATGTTTGGAGAGACATGATGATCTCTTGAGATGTAAACAAATGATTAGTCAATCGGCAACCGGCTTGTGACATAACATAGACAATGTGTCTCAGAGATGAGAGACGATGACCAGAATATGGCCCTGGTTTTCAGTTTTTCACTAATAACAGATACTCACAACAACTGAATATGAAAGCATAAGACAATAGATATGGAGAAATGATTTTGTTGGAAAAAATTATTCATTTAAAAACAGTTTATGATACAGTTTATTAATGTCTTCCTCTTTCAAACAACAAAGCAAAAATCTCAGAATTATAGCAAAAGAGAATGCATAAGCAAAAGTATTGTAAAAATGGGAAAATTTCTTGAACTAAAAGGTACTCCAAAAAAAATGCATTGACTGTTTTCTAAAACAGTCAATGCATTTTTTTGGAGTACCTTTTAGTTTAAGAAGTTACAAAAACTGGTTTTGAACAAGTTGAAGCTTGTTAGTAAAATATAGTGTTGAAAAGAAGTAGTACAAGTTTTCTCAAATTATCTGTAAATATAGGTAACCCCTGTATAACACGGCACTTCTATAGCACAGATTCACTCTAACACGGTTCAAGAATTGGGAACATCCCCCATATAACATGGTGGTTTTATAGCACAGGTTCACTCTAACACGGTTTGGGAATTGGGTAAAACCCTTGTACAACATAAAATGTAATAAAGAGTGGGTTCTTTTATATCTCCGCGTAAGCATTCTAATTGTTTTCGTGGCTACTTTGAATGCTCTTTTAACAAATAATCCATTTAATGGTTAAAATTTACAATTGGGACTCTTCTTTTGCCTCTAAAAGCTCATTTTAGAGTTATAGATTCCTCCATCACGATACTATCGGTAGTGCGGGCGCCGCCATCTTTCTTTCACCGTCTTTCCTAAATGACTACAAACAGCAGCACTCCCTTTGCAGAGCAACCGCTATTAACGAACACATCCACAAACTGTTACCAGTTGATGATGCTCATGCTAAGATTACCATACAGGATGAATAATCCTCTGGTAAAATATTTACTTAAATAATAAATAAGTATTTTTTTTACCTATGAAAAAAATTAATAATAAATCCTATTTAAATAAGGATTTAACAACATGTTTTTTAATTTTTTGGAACCTAACCTCCCTTTTCGCACTAGTTCTTTGTTTCATATAACACGGATTCGCATAACACGGCAATTTTTTGGAACATAACTCCCGTGTTATACGGGGGTTACCTGTATTAAAATCTATGGATCATTACACAGCATAAATCTATGTTGTGTGTTAACCTTCAGTTCTTATATTATCCACTGAAAATGATGTACCATAAAAATGCTATTTGTCAGTGAATGATAATACTAAATCACATGTCACGAATACTTTTTGCATAAAATTTAGTTGAAATAACTGGTTGAATAAGTTAATAAAATTAATTTTACTTATAGTAGTATTGAAATGAAGATTAAGTAAACCATTTAAAATGAAAATATAAATGCTGTAGAGACAATTTTTAATTAATAAATTTACCTGCTTTGAGTAAAACTATTTGATCATCCTGAATAAGCTTCATAAAACCAGGTACCATTTTAGCAAACTCAATAATTTGTTGAATTATCTGTGTTAACTTCTGAGCACAATCTAACCACATCTGCTCATGACTCTAAAATTTAAAAAAATATGTCATAAGTGAAAATTGATCATTTGAAAGTATATTTATAACATTTTCTAAAAAAATATTAAACTGAAAGCCATTTTCTAATGACAAAATCAAAATATGAATCATTAGATTGAATATTTTATGAACAGTTCAAGTATTTTTGTTTACAAAACAGCTTTTCCATGAATAAATAAAATGAATATTTTTTTCTTTTTTTAACTAAAAATGTTATTTTTATAATTAAAAGTGCTTTAATATATATTATTGTTACTTTAATTTGATTTGTGATAGAGAAGTTATGTAGAATGTATTGGAAATAAGAAAAGAAAAATCTATATTTATTTTATTGTTTTATTGTATTTTATTAAGTTTTCACATGTCCACCACCTCATTAGTAATACAAAGGGTAATATAATTTTGTAGTTCTTTAAAGCTTAGTTTCAAAAAATTGTTAAATTATTGTGTTGAAGAGTTACTAAATAATTTACTTAAAATTAAGTACATTAAGCTTTCTAATACTTTCTACAGATTTTTTTCTATCACAAATACTAATAAAATTATAAATTTTTAAAATTGCACATGGACTTTATGGACACCGTGTATAAAACTATCAAGCTTACAGATTTTTGTTTATATTAAAAGTGAATAATTAATGAAATTCAGCTGTCAGTGCTTTTAACAAATTTTGAGAGAATTCTATAAACATTGTTATTTTAAATTTATAGTCTAATTAAATACTGTGTAATTACTATATACTAAATACTGTGTAAATTAAAACCTTATGAATATAGCAAAATATTAACTTTATGAAATGTGAGCATTGAGAAATGTTAATGAATTATCAATATTGTGAAAAGATAAAAAAATTTTCCTCATGTTTAATCTGAATTTACTTTTAAAAGAGTATTATTTTCACTTAAAATTTCAAAAAATTTTATCTTAGAAATTACAGAAGAACCTGTTGACTTTTATAAAAAATTTTGATTGCTTAAAGTGTTAAATATTCAATCAACCTAAAATTTATCATATTCATAGATATAAATATAAATCTAGTCATAATTTTAATCTATTCAATCAAACAAAGATATCTAAAATTATATTATTAACTGTAAAATGCTATAAATTTATAAAATAAATGTTAGTAATTAAATATAGTATTTTTCAATTCTATACATGATCTAAATTTAATTGAAAAAATAATGTATTAAATCAAAAATAACATTACATTTTAATCAATTATAAAATACATTATAAAGTTATGGAAATAAAATTTTAAAAATAAATTTTATGATGATGTTACTGCATTAAATTTTTAAAATTAACTGATAATTAGTTATTGCTTATTAGTTTGATTAAGAATGATTCTGTTAAACAATCACTTTAAAAAAAGTTTCTGTTTAATTTTATTATTTTAATAATGATATATATAATATAATATATAAATTTATATGTATGTATATTTAATAATAATAGAGTCTTTCAGGATAATGACTGATACAATATAATTAAGCCACTTATATATATCAAATGTTACATATAATTGGTAAACTATATTATTGTGTAGATGGAGCTAAAGTGAAATAGATCTTAAATAGCATTTGTCAATGTACAGTACTTCTAATTGAAAAAAATCTAGCTACTAGCTACAATTATCCTAATGAATGGGAATGTAGTTTTAATTTAGATTAAAAATTTTTTCAGAATTTTTAAAAATTGAACAAAATAATTGTTATATATTCTAAATTTAAATTTATTAATTAAAATATTATAATTACTTACAAGAAAATATAATTATTAAAATTGTTCTTTATGTAAATAATTATAAATATTTTATTAATATACTTTAAATTAAAATATATATTTAATCCAGTATTAAGTTTTTAATAACTATAAAATATTTTCATTAATTTTTAGCTATCTTCAGATTTGAACAAATTGAAGAGTTTTTAAAAGGTGTTGTTTAAACAAAATATCAAAATTAACTTTAATATTTAAATATTTAGCAATTTTAGATTTCTTCTGCTTTTGAAGATCATTGACAAGTTTTAAAATGTTTTGAGCAAATATAATAATTGAATAGATTCATTTTAAGAATTGCTTACATTCAGATCTAAAGATGGCTAAGTACCAAAAATTTGTATTAAAAACTTACTTATTAGAGTTCTATTTATTTGTCTTCAAAGTATTTTTATCTGCTGTTGTTTTTCAAAATATATATTATTTATTCAAAATATGTAATGCTCATAATTGCTAAATATTTGTGTATTAAAACTGAACTTTAAATAGGACTGTATTCATGTGCTAAGACCTAGTAATAAATAAATCATAAATTAAAAGTGTACGTGATTATGTAATTAACTAATAAAAATATGTAATTAAAACTACTAAAAAATTCATTTTACTTATCTTTGGTTAGTTAAAGAAACTCAAATAATTGTGTAAACAATTTACTTAAAATATTTCTATATTAAAACTACATTCTGATATTAAATTATTATTTTTTAATTTAAATCTGGAATTATTAGTTTAACATGAAAAATTAAGTATTTCAATAATAATAATAATAATAAAATATTAATGATATAATAGGATTTTATATATATATTGAAGTACTTAATTTGACTACATAGATATTAGTCTTCAAATTCCAAAATACCTTTATTATTTTAAAAACATCATATGGATATTTAATTGACCCAAAGATAATTACAAATATGTTCAGAAGTAAAATTCTTTAATTTTCTCAAAAAATTAATCTAACCTGAACCAAGTTTAAGTAAATGAATGAATAAAATACAAAATATTTCATTCATTTAAAATACATTCAAAATATATTCAAATTTTTCTCATTTATTAATAAGTAATTACAATAATTTCACGTGGATAACTCATAGTGATGTACAGTTGACCCCCCTATAACACTGTTGATAATTCTGTTTGATAAGAATTCCATGTTGTACGAGTCACTTAGATTTTACAAATATGTGCTCCGGGCTGTGAATGGCTCACATATTTGTAAAATCTAAGTGACTCATACAACATGGAATTCTTATCAAACAGAATTATCAACAGTGTTATGGTGGGTAGACTATACTCTACATAAAATTGTTAGAATGGAAATAAAACCTTTGCATAATCCATACCTTGGAATACTCTGCATCTCTGGAACAGCTATTTAAAACATAAAACTTACTCATACGCAGGTTAGAAGGTATCATCTTCAATATTAAAATATTGATTTTTTTTCTACTGTTTCACTTCTATTAATAGTTTATTGTAGACGTAATTATAAAATAAATGAATTGGAAAAACAAATTACTGAAGGAGAACTACTGAACTTCATTTGTGTTCAAGTGGTCACTGGATGACATTTTTTTATCTAATTACTTCATTTAATTGTTTTATTGATCAAATGATATTAATTATATTTATTTAACAAAAATATGAGCTTCCTTATATGATAAAAGACCTGATGGATTGTAATGGTCAGGATATTAAAATTCTAGTTTTGGACATCCAATTACATAAATCTTTACTGTTCGAAAAAAGTTATTTTACAATAATCTTTTATATTTCTGCACTGGAGAGTTTAAAAAATTAAGCAAATAAAGCAAAATAATATAATATTATATTTCTTTGCAGACACACTAAGGTGACATATATCAACACTTGGCAACTTATTGACTATTTATTCAGTTGGTCAACTGAATAAATAGTCAATAAGTTGCCAAGTGTTGATATATGTCACCTTAGTGTGTCTGCAAAGAAATATAATATTATATTATTTTGCTTTATTTGCTTAATTTTTTAAACTCTCCAGTGCAGAAATATAAAAGATTATTGTAAAATAACTTTTTTCGAACAGTAAAGATTTATGTAATTGGATGTCCAAAACTAGAATTTTAATATCCTGACCATTACAATCCATCAGGTCTTTTATCATATAAGGAAGCTCATATTTTTGTTAAATAAATATAATTAATATCATTTGATCAATAAAACAATTAAATGAAGTAATTAGATAAAAAAATGTCATCCAGTGACCACTTGAACACAAATGAAGTTCAGTAGTTCTCCTTCAGTAATTTGTTTTTCCAATTCATTTATTTTATAATTACGTCTACAATAAACTATTAATAGAAGTGAAACAGTAGAAAAAAAATCAATATTTTAATATTGAAGATGATACCTTCTAACCTGCGTATGAGTAAGTTTTATGTTTTAAATAGCTGTTCCAGAGATGCAGAGTATTCCAAGGTATGGATTATGCAAAGGTTTTATTTCCATTCTAACAATTTTATGTAGAGTATAGTCTACCCACCATAACACTGTTGATAATTCTGTTTGATAAGAATTCCATGTTGTATGAGTCACTTAGATTTTACAAATATGTGAGCCATTCACAGCCCGGAGCACATATTTGTAAAATCTAAGTGACTCGTACAACATGGAATTCTTATCAAACGGAATTATCAACAGTGTTATAGGGGGGTCAACTGTACATCACTATGAGTTATCCACGTGAAATTATTGTAATTACTTATTAATAAATGAGAAAAATTTGAATATATTTTGAATGTATTTTAAATGAATGAAATATTTTGTATTTTATTCATTCATTTACTTAAACTTGGTTCAGGTTAGATTAATTTTTTGAGAAAATTAAAGAATTTTACTTCTGAACATATTTGTAATTATCTTTGGGTCAATTAAATATCCATATGATATTTTTAAAATAATAAAGGTATTTTGGAATTTGAAGACTAATATCTATGTAGTCAAATTAAGTACTTCAATATATATATAAAATCCTATTATATCATTAATATTTTATTATTATTATTATTATTGAAATACTTAATTTTTCATGTTAAACTAATAATTCCAGATTTAAATTAAAAAATAATAATTTAATATCAGAATGTAGTTTTAATATAGAAATATTTTAAGTAAATTGTTTACACAATTATTTGAGTTTCTTTAACTAACCAAAGATAAGTAAAATGAATTTTTTAGTNTTTTACATGCGATTTTTTGTTACGTTTAGTCTTCATTAAGTACTTAAGTGTATTAAATTAATAACATTTCAGACATTGTTATAAATATTTTTATATATTTTAACCAAATGTTCGAACCTTTTTAAATTTGAATTTGTTATTGCATATTGGTTTGATTATAGAACGATCGTAAATGTTCCAGAAAATTGGTCAAATTGAAAATTGTTTGTTTGATTCTCAGCAATTCTTATCATTCTCGGCGGTTGGTGTTATATAACAATTACTATGATTGTTGAAATACTGAATATAAATGGGATTTGCTTGCAAAATCTCCGCGGGCAAAGTCGCGGGTAGCAGCTAGTTGTTATATATAATTTATGACTCAAGATACAAGAGGGAATGTTTAATAATGTCAATTAAAGCATAAATTCATATATAGAAAATGAACTGGCAAGAATTATAAATGCAGCATATATAGCCTATATGTGTTTTGGTGATTTGGAAAAAATAAAATTTTGTAGAGATGCTTTTGATAAATTTAGACACAGGAAAGGCTGTTTAATAAGCTTATAATTTTAACTTAAAATCGTGGACTTTTCAATTCAATTTAATAAACTTTTATTGTAAGTTTCTCCCATTACATAGGAGTTACGATACAAATTATATAACAAAGTTTTATAAACAATGTAATTACAACCATTCCTCCTACAATTATCAAACATAAGAACAAATGAGATTCTATTAGTCTTGAACCATAAATTTTTGAAAATATTCAATAGTTATACAAAATAAATATTATCTTCACATTAGACTTGAAAAAAGGATATAAATACTTTTCATCTTTAATAATCTCAAATGGACTTTAAACAAAGATAACTTGTGGGTTATCCACACAAAATTATGGCAATGAAAAATTATTCTTTATATTTTGATATATAAATACTAATTTTTGATATATTAATTTTTTATTTTATATTTGAACTAATAGTTAATGTCCAATATGAAATGACAAAAATATATTATTAATAATAATTGTAATATCATGCCATTTTGTTAATAATCAGTTAAATAAATATTGCTTGACAAGCATTAGCTAACAGTATTATCTTAAAGTATTTCTATTAAATGTAAATCAAAAAAGTTACTAATTATTAGTATTAAAAATTTAACTTAAAAAAATTTCTATGTATTTAATGGATAATTTCAAATTATTTTTGCACTAGAATGTTATATATCACAATCACATCTAAACTGAAACTAAAATTTGTGCTTAAATTGTAATTTTGTTAAAAGACAGTGATGGTAAAAATAAATTTTTAATGAATTAAGCATAAATTTTGATTTCAGTTTAGATAATGGTGGTCAACAGCTATAATTCCTTGTTTTTTAGACTTTTGAATTAAAAAATTAAATTTGTTCAAATTGAACAATAAATTATTTTTCATGCAAATTAATTTGTGGAAAAATTATATTTATTAATCAATTTCTTTCTATATCTTTGTTAATACTTTCATTCATTCTTGCATATTTATTTTTGAAAACTGTAAAATATATATACATACATATAAATATATATTACATTTTATATTATTTAAACAGTTTCAGAGATATTTTATCTTCATTTTTCAAATATTTTTCCTAATGCTAAAAAAAAACAAATAAAGAAAATCTTTCTTCACTTGTTTTTTGTAGCATTAATTAAATATTTGAAAAATGTGTTGTTCATTTAATTAAAAATTTGCTTTAAAACTACAACTAGGAGAGCATTTCATGATCTACATACAAACATTTATATTTTATTATGCCTACAATTAAAATAATCTAAAGTAAAATAAATATGCCCAATCACTATCCCATATGATGTCTCATTAAAAAATATTAATGACTTGTTTTATTTATCATTAATATCAGTAAATTTGAGAATATCTCTAAAATATTAGCTCTTCAATTTCTAGTAATTTTCTATACTAAAACTTTAAACTCATTACAGTAAATTCCTGCTAACTTTAACCTTACCAACTAAGAAAAATTTTTGCAAAAAATTGAACAGTAGTTTAAAGTTTCTTGACAGTAGAATAATTTTAATTATAATGAGATTATAAGTAATGAATGCTTTCAATATCTGGAAGTTTTTGTGATACTATGCATTATATATACAGTAAACTTACTGTATTCTGTAAGTTTACTGTACTATCATGAAATTTTTTGAGTTCATCTCCTACAATAAGAAATTCAGCATGATAACCTACTAAAGCTCAGTAAAACTTCTATATTGAGCTGATCTTAATAAATTACTGTACTGTATATCCACCTTCTCAATTGATGTTACTCTGAACAATGTTAATTTCATTCTAATTTTAATTGATATTTTTTTCAAAGATATTTAAATCTTATTAAAACTGATTTAATTTTTCATATTAGTTAATAACAGGAATCATTCTCAAGTTAATCTATAGTTTAATCTGTAAGTTTGTAAAGATATCTTAGCATATTGGCAACTTGATAATAGCAATTAATTTATTGTAAAAAGCAATTATTGTAAAAGATTTTTTTTACATACCAAATTTTTATAGAATATTAACTGAGCAATGTCCTGTGATTTAAGGAACATTTCCATTATTTGTTCTGTCGTATATAAACATGTCCTATTATGTGCATCAGCTATTGTCCTTGTGAGAAGTTCTGAAATAGTTAAATTGTTTTAATTTCAATTTAATATTAATTTATATATTAAATTTAACACATCAATAAACCTTTGAGCCCAGCAAGTAATTTATTTTATGCAAAAGTTTTTGATCCTCTTTCCTAGACATCCCCAGGCAATGTAGAACAACAAAATTTCGAACTAACAGAATCAATGAAACATTCACACAAAATAAATCAGTTGCTGTACTCAGAGGTCTTTAATGTATTACTAATTAACCAGTTCTTATAATTTAACAAAAGTAAAGATTTACTAAAACGTTACAAAAAGTGGAATTGGGATAATAAGCAACAAGAAGAAACCATACATTAAATTCTAGCAATATTGAATTTGTATAATAGAGTGTATAAGACCTAAAGCAGGTTTATCAAGAAGGTTGAAAATATTTGTTTCTCCAATTAAATATTGATGGAATTTAATGTATGGTTTCTTCTTGTCATTGACTAAATAAGAATTTTAATAAAGCGATAAATTTCACTTTTTAATAAAGATAAATATCTATAATCATAATATATATAAAGTCATATCTGCTACTATGAATTCAAAATTTAAATTCATACATTTCTAATTTCTCATTCATGATACAACAAAACAAATCAGAACTTTTAGAAAACTAAAGACTTTTAAAGTTGTCTTCTGATTATTAAATCAAATTTTTATAGAATCCTGAGAATTTATCTTTTTTAAGTGAATTTAAAGCACCTGTAAAAGAAACTTCTAATAATTTGATTTCATGGTATCTGTTAATTAATATGAATTGATAGAAAAGATCAAAAATGGTCTTTAACTGATTTAGTTTCAGAATGAAATAATACCAGTAAATATCAATATATAAAAAACTGAATGTCATATTATATAGTGCATTCTCACTAATTATTATATGAAAATGTTTAGATTAGTGAAAAGTTTGGATTAGAGAGGTAATATATACTTTGAACAATCAAAATGAATTACAGAATAATTATATATAAAATTTAAAAAAAAATTTTTATGCTGTTTGGTACTATACATATATAGTCAAGTCCACTTAATAGAGCATTGGATAAGGGAGCAATTGCTTGAAAGAGCACTCACCCATGTTCCTGATTTTCTCCCTTTTGTTTTAAGTAAGTAAGACTCCCATTAACAAAACACCAGACAGTAAAGCAGTCTGTTTAAATGAGTGCCATGTTGGTGACATTTTTAGAGCAGCAGTCCACATAAGGAAGCACTATTCTAAGAAAGGTTTATGAGACTATCTTTAATCTTATGGTTTTTGGGTACATGACAACAGGACTCTCTACACTATGATATACGTTATATGAAGATTTGATAAAACCTTCCATTGGACAGTGTTCCATTGGACATGGACAGTCAAAAGATTTCTTACAGGTTTTATTGGACACATATATAATATGAAATTGCTTCTCATACATGTCATAAAATGTATATAGATAAACAACACAGATCACATGTATATTCTCATCTTGAGTAGACAAGGCATAATTTATTAGTAACTAAATTTCAGAGATTCCATAATCTTACTTTAAGACGGTACTGTATTATTTGTTTTTATACTGTATGTCCCATTAGAGAGCATTCAGAAATTTTGGAACAAGGATGTTTACATCTTTCCTGCTAGACTTTCTACTGTATTTCTGGGAAGATGTGTAAGAAATGTGACTAATAAATATATTGCTATTAGTACTTACATATTTGTATTTTATTGAATAAAATAAAATTGATCATACAAGAATGGAAATCAATATGTAAATATAGTGTATATAAACTTATGTAAGCACACTTGTAAATACTTGTAATCACACTTGAAAATATTAAAATTCATTTTCAAGTGTGTTTACAAGTTACATAAAGCCAAGACATGGAAAAGTGAAGAGAATCAAATTCCATTAACAACACCATTTTGTTACTTCAAATAAGGGAGCATGATACTCCCTTATCAGGTTAAGATTAAGTAGTTTGGATTAGTGAGAATGCACTTTTAGCATTCTAAAATTACCAAATTCATATAGTGATTTATTGCTTAACTAATGTTTTTTCATTTTAAAATATATGGTTTTATATGAATGAGTTCTATTCATATAATTTCTTCAAAAACAAATTTATTTCAAAAATTTAAATTATTAAAAATATAAGAATTTAAGTAAATTATCTAAAAGTATGAAAGATTAGCACTTTATTTTCTATTTATATAATATTGTTCTTTACTTTAAAAGTAATTATTATTAGATAGTGATATTTTTTACTATGAATAAAATATACAGAAAAGTATTTTAATGCTTAATAAAATTATCATCTAACTCTCATTTATATATTTAGTTACTTTTAATAAATTAAAAGTAACTAATTTATATGTTTAAATATATCTACACATAAAAAGGCTAATTGTTTATCATATATAGGCATTTATGTTAATAACTTAATATACAGTATACTTTTGATTATCTGTGTGCAGACTATCCATGCATGCTTAAATCTTGATAAAAATTTATATCAGGAAAACAGATATGAGCATTAAAAAAAGAAAAAAAGCTGTATTGTTAATTCTTGCTATTTAAAATGGTATGTTGAGCATTAAAACTACTTCCAGAACCTCAAGGCATAAAGTAAATGGACTAACAAGTACAGTAATTGTAGTTGATTCTTGAACAATTTGGCTTTATATATTTAATAAAAAAAATACAGTATACACATAAAAATATGATGATATCTACCTGGAAACAGTCATTATTGCTTAAGTAAATTAACTTCACTCTGACACTGGGGATGAAATACTAAATACAGAACCTGTTACTGGTGTAATTTTGTGTGAAAAAATCTTCCTTTCACAAACGTTTTTGAGCTGTCGAGATAGCTCTTCTTCAGGTAGAGAAAAAAAAAATTTTCATTTAAATATCTACGTTCCATTTTTCGAAGTGTTCCGTCGGAATTTTTTCTCTACCTGAAGAAGAGCTATTTCGACAGTTCGAAAACGTTTGTGAAAGGAAGATTTTTTCACGCAAAATTACACCGGTAACAGGTTCCGTATTTAGCATTATTGGTTAATAATACAATAAAACCTGTGTAAACCAAAATTGAACCATATTGAATATTTTTCCAATTTGATGGGTTTCCATTTCGTATGGAGTTTTTTTTAACGTAGCAAACTGCTCCATTCCAAAGATTTGTCCTATTTAGGCAGATTGCTGTTTTACTTGGGTTTCATTTTCAGCAGGTTTTTACTGAACTGTGTGATGCTAGTTCAATAAATTTTTCCTAATTTTTTGTTAATTAACTAATTATTGTTCTCAAAATGTATTTTATTCATAATATAGAAACTATTATGTTAAATTTAATATGAAATTAAAATGTAAATAAAAGAAAAGTTAATTAGCTTTCATTAAACCAGACTTGCAGATTATCCATGTTTCCCTGTTATCCATGCTTTCATTACTGGTGATTACCCTGTATAATCAGAAGTACACTGTATTATAAAATATAATTATATGTTTTAAGTTTATTATTTTTAATTGGGAATTAATAATGTATACTTCAAATAAAATTATAAAAATATAATTTTTTTATTTTATTTACTTTTCCTTGGAAATAATTATACTGACGTTTATCTATACTGATAGTGGAGTAACAATTGACACATTATTTTTATATTTACAACACTAATTTTTTGATGCATTGAACATTTTAAAACATTACATAATCTCCTGAAGCACAAACTGTTTCAAAACATTTCTTTGTTTGCAAATTTCATTCTAATATCTAAAATAAGAAATTATATATAATGTACATTCAGTCATATTTTATGTTAAAAGATTATGAATCAATAATTAAGAATAAATGAATCATTAATAACATTAATTTTTAAATAAAATTCTATAAACTAATTATTTTGTTTTATATTATAATGAAATAATTGAACTGACTGAGTTCAAGGAATAAATGCACTAAGCATTATTTTTTAAATATAATTTTATAATAGCAAGAATTTATTAACATCTGAATTAATAAAAATAATAATAATACTTTAAGAAAGCTGCAATTACTCTGTTTAAAACTTTTGTATTTTCAAAATGGGTATCTACTACATAGTACACAGAATGTCAGTCAATAATTTTTCAAATAATTTTGAGAATAAAATTATGAGATAAAAAAGAAAAGTTTTCTATGGAAAGGTTTTTTTTATGAAAGTTAATTTTTGGATAATTTAATTTTAATTAAACTAGTATTTTTTCATTTCATTTTATTTTGCCCTTCTTTTAGAAGGCATATTCTTTTTCATGTAATCTTTTGTAAGAAATTAATTCACAAAATCTCTTTGACACACATTTTTAGACTTATTTTATCTTCAATGTTATCTTCACAAATGTTATCTTCAAAACATTTGTCATTTCAGAACTGTAATTGTTGTATGATAGAAAAAAATTAATTAAGTGTAATGGTTATGATGTCATGTTAAGTAATAAAAAAACAAATCATTTTCATTACAAATCATGTTATGATTGAGTGATATATCTAAAAATGTAATATATTTTCTTTGTTTGATCTTATATAAGTTGTAGAATCTTTGGCTAGGAAATAATCTCTTAAATTTCTAAACATTTTGATATTGTTATTAATTTGTTATTCATTTGAATTGTTAATGTAAACTATAATGCATTACTACATAAATTTCATCTAGCATTGAAGGTGACAAGCTGACAAGCTCCTTGAGAATGATTAAACAAGGTTATTGCATTTAGTTTTACAATTTATTGCAATATAATTCTTAATGAAACTGTTTCTATTTTTATTTAAAGGTTGACAGAAGCTACAAAAACATTTTTCAGTAATTTTTAGTTGACCTCCTTAAAGTGTGTTAGATATATTTTTAAGATATAGAAATTAAATTTATAATTTTAATAATAATAAACAATAAATATTAAATTTGAAAAAATTACTTTTTAATATTATAATGTTATAATTCTAATGATTCAGATTCAATGATTACAATGCATAACTTATAGTTTTTATGTTTATCTTATTTTCTGTTGTAATATTCTAAATATACGAAGCATGTTTGAAGTTTTGCCCTAAATATGAAGATTAAATTTTAGGACAACAGAACTTGCATAATTGGTAGTATAGTCCCTAGTATGCTTAATTAAAAATTGTCAATTAGATGTACAGTGCTTAATGAATGAGTAACAACCTTTATAGATACCAAAACAAAACTTTTACAAAAACTAATGTTTGAGATTTCTTAACAAAGAACTATCAACTAGTTCAAAAACTTTAACAAGTTTTGTGCTGGATATCTAAGAGGGTTGTGTTACTCATTGTTTATTACTATGCTTCTTGTCAATTTAAATGGAAAATTTGCTTGCCAGTGAAAATTGTTGGAAAGCATAGTAATGTGGTAGCACTTAAACTACATGATGTCAGTGATGATCTTGTGCTTAGCTACAACATGCCTAACATCATGCTTTGCCCTCATTCATTATTCATATCTCCAGACACTTTGTATTCTTAATTTGAATTAAAACTTTTCTCTAGGATTTCCTTTATTCCAATTAAGAATACAAGGTTTCTTTTGTCAATTTCATAACACACACTATGAATGAAGTCCAATATATACAGTCGACCCCCCTATAACACGGGTTCCTATAGTTTGGATTCCTATATGACGGTGAAAAAATTGCGACGGTATCTGTACAAACATGGTAAAAAAAAAGTCCTATAATTCGGTAAAACTTCATCGGGCAGCCGAACTACTTTCCGCCATCCAGCACCATGCTACGGAGAATTTAGGCGGGTAAATTGAGTTTACTATTGTCTGTACAGTATTATATATAAATTATATATAAATTAGGTACTGTATATATAATTATATATTAACTTAATTTATTGTAACTTTATTATAATTACATATATACTTTCCGCCGTCCAGCGCCACACTACAGAGAGTTTAGGCGAGTAAGTTGAGTTTACTATCGTCTGTACAGTATGTAAATTAGGTACCGTAAGTCTAAT